>NW_024704743.1:111668813-111763813 GCF_018977255.1 Callorhinchus milii | reverse complement strand
AGGATAGGATCTAGAGAAGCTTTACAAATTTCTGTCAAAATGTTAAATGGTAGCATTGTGACAGATATATAGGTAGGAGGCTAGTGAAGCTTTGCAATCACTATCTCAAGGTTTCTTCAGTTTTTAATATGTGACCCAAATGACCTATGAACCTAACAACTACTCTCTGGAATGAAAAATGTAGGATGCTTCCTCCAGGGAGAGAGAGTGCGCATTCCATTCCAGACGCAGAGAAATTTCCATGTGTAGGTGGCATGTATATGTGAAATTCCCCGTCTGGTTTAGATCCTCCTAAGCATGTTGATTAGTTTCCACATGTGTCAGATGTCCAGCTGCCCCCAAAGAACATGACCCCCTTTTTTGTTAATATCTTAGTTATTGAATAGCTGCACTTAATTTGAAAATGCAGTATATAGTACAAATACAATATTTAAGTAAAGGATGAAACACATAATACAAGTCAACTCATATAAGTTGTCTTGTTATAAATCATATAATCACCTAAGTCGTAAATACACCCAAGTCCCATTCATTTTGCGACCAAAACCTCTTAGATTTCTTTGCACTTGTTGTATTTTACAAATCGGATAAACAGCTAAGTCGCAAAGGTTTCTTGGTGTATATTTTGTAAATCCTAACATAAATCACCTCCTAACTCATATCACCTCCACCTCACAAGCATGGGAAAAAAGGTAATTGTGCACTTCACCATTAGTTTACGGATTACAGAGCAGAAATGATAAATCTAAATGGGCCATCAGACAGAATCAAACTGCGTCTTTGGGGATTTTATGTCTTGGAGATTTCTGATAACCTACTGCACGTACCTGTTTTTCGCAGAGAACATTCTGCTAAGTCATGGTGCCCCACTGAAAACATAGAAAAATACACAAAAACAATAACTGATCAGGACAGTTTGGGTACAGGATGGGGATTAAGAAAAGTCAAAAACTCCTGTTGCAGTTACATTGTGAGTTTTCTTTGCACGCTAATGTTCCAGCAACAAAATCACAAACATAAAAGTACACACAGGAATTTTACAGCACTCTTTAAGTGAGTCATGCAGTAATTATGGGTAAATACTTTTGACATCGATCTTTAAGGTAATGAAAATAAAAGGAAACCCACAAAAACAATAGGTAAGTGGTAATGTTTTGTTCAATCAAGTCAAGCACTTAAGTAGATTATGAGATACAAAATATAGTTCAAGACACAGGGTTATGGGGTAGGAAATAAGGGACACAATTGCTCACATGAAGTTGAAAAAGCACTCAAATGTAATCACTGGAAAGACACTGATGTAAACTCTGTTTTCTGGGGGAAAACCTTGATGCCATCTCAGAACCAAACTCAGGTAGGAGGTGATGTTTTGTAAACTGGGGAGACATACATGGAGCTCTCTTTATATGTTGCTAGATTTTTATTGCTGTTACAAGGAAATTATGTCATTCACTCACCTTTTCAACCATCATTTCTGATTCAAACACAGATTGCCACTTTGCATTTCTTTTTTGAGTTATTGTCTTGCAAATGCCACCAGTGTCTGTCCACGATCAGCACATTTGCTGCCATGATTTTTGTGTTTCTTAAATTCGCTATCATAATTCTCTAAAACCGCTTCATAATTTTAAATCACCTTGATCATACTGCCCTCATTCCTGTTTCCAACCAAAAGTATCCTAAGCTTTTTTCAGAGCTAAATCCTTCCATCTCTAATTATCATCCTCATTAACCTATTCTATACCATGTCCATAACTTTAATATTACTATTACCACATGGCACTATTCAAAAAGAGAAAGGAGTTTCTCCCGGTGTCCTGGCCAACTCTCTCCCAGATAAAATTGATCATTCAATTCATGACTATTTGTAGGACTTTGCTTTATTAAAAATGTGTAATCCTTTCAGTTTGCAGTAAATCCTGGGAAGCGCTTTGAAACATCTTGACAGAGTGATAAGGCTCTATAACAAATACAAGTATTATTATCTTCGCCACAGGCCATTTCACCTACAATGTTTAAAAAAAATACAATGGCTACACTTTTCAGTAAATCCTATGAAGGCACTATATCAAATGCAAGGATTATTTATCGTAACATTTAAATTCCAAAGAAATGTTACTTTGTATTGTTTACTTAAGTTTTCTCCCAACCTTGGCTGAATTTTATTTGTTACTTCATTGAAAATGTAACTAATACTTGTTAAATTGAAGATCAGGTGAAAGATGAAATTGAAGGTTAAAGTCAGCCTACCCTCAGTTTTGTAAGTTGATACACATAAAGCTAATTGAGACTGCTCAGTCAAACTTTTTCTTTTCCTTGCTGCGTTTCACACTGCGTTTCACACATGCAAAAAAAAAATTATGAAAGCCCCAAGTGGCACGTTTATTTGTTGTTATACATGATTTTGGAACATTGTCAAAGTACAGTATCAACCGTTATGTGTTTCACGAAGGGAGTTCACTTTAACTTTAACACCACAAACACCAGAAGCCATTCAGTTTTTTTGTCCAAGCTGACATTCTTCAGATCTGAGCCTCTGAGAGACAGCAGGTTAATAAAATGCTGAGGGGGTGACACAAACTCAATCTCATCTTCACCTGACACCCATACATACACTTTTCAGCAGTACTCACTGGGTAGTCATAGGTAACGTGGATGATTTTTCTATCTCTAGCCCCTGGAGTATCAATTGTAGTGGCCCTACTGTTACCCTGATTTAGATCAGCCAGCTCAGTGCAAGACTGAGGTCAGTATTTTGGATCAGAATAGCTCAGTTTGATCATTTTTGGGGGGTCAGCCAGGTGTCTGACACAGGCGTAAAGCCATCACCATGCTAAGAGTCTCCAAACCAAACTGAGCACTTCCTGCATCCCACCTACACCTTGGAGCCAGTTCAGCTTACCTTCCTCCAAGGAGGATAGTCACTAGCTCAGTTTGATCGGTATAGCTCAGTTAATCAGTATAGCTCAGTTTGAACTTTGGCAACAGTTCCCTGTCAGGCTAGTGGGTAAAAGCATTTTCAATGCAGCACTATGCCAGACAGACCAGAAGTACACAACTTTGAATCCTGTTTTACACAGAGTTGGCTGATGTCAGCTGGAGCAATAGCTCAGAGCGCATCAATGGCTTTGATATCTGTTAAGTTAGTGAGCTAGTGATCAGCTACTTTTTAAAGCTATTCTGAAACCTACCCTACGAGAAGGAATGTGTGTGGGCAGCAAAAGAGGGCAGTTTGGATTTGGCTGCAAAGTTCCATGATGATAAGAATTATGTATGATGAGTGGTCACTTGGGCAATACATCAACAGTAAAAGAAAAGCTGTAAAAACACCTTCTGGAGAGGAAGACCAGAGGAGAAACATTGGCAGAGAATCTGCAAGAGAAACTGCTGGCAGATGAATTCGTATTTCTGCTAAGCATTGATGATGTGTAAAATCTTTTTATAACAAAAATGGGCATAATAACTATATGTGGATGAAGAACAATTCTTTCCAGCTTTACTCACTTAACCTCTGTGTTGTCTTCATGCCACAGAGAATGAATATCAGCGATATGCAATAATTTAGAGTAGTGTTACTGATAGCAACAACATATCACAACATGGAGAAAAACTGGAATCTGCCATAATGTTTGCAGTAACACAATTAACGAAGCCTTTAAATAGTGCAGCCTTTATAGTAGAATCTATGTATTAAATAGTGCTGAGGGATGGTTGGTTTACATTTCAACTCCTCCCTGTTAACCAGACATTCCTGTTTCTTGAATGATATCTCTCACCCAATCGTTTTCAACTCAGACTACATACACTACTGATCATTGGCCAGTTTATGGGATTGATAAAGTGCTCCTCAGGAAATTGGTACCATTACGGGGGTCTAGTAGTTACTAGCAGTAAGAAGCTCCTCACAGCATAAACTGCATGTTCTGCAATAAATCCTTATACCTTACACCAACTCACAAGTCTTCTGCTAAATCTGAGATTATCTTGGCATCACCTCAGCTCATTTCCTGTACCTTTTATGTCACGAGGACCTGATTCCATAGTGAGTTTCCTGTAAGACTATCGATGTCCTAAGGTGTTCCTTTTAACACTCTGCATGTGAATAAACATCATACTTCAGGTTGACCAAGAAATCTGATTTGAAAGCAATCTATTTAGGATAGCTACTGCTTTCAATTTTTATTGCTCGCTTGCACGGTCAACTGTAGTAAGGTATTAAGGAGTGTGCCTTGGGGGTCTGAACTAGGACACCTGCTGTTCATTGTACATAATAATGGCCTGGATTCGCAGACACGGTGTAAGGTTGATAAATTTGCAGATGACACCGAGTGTGGAGTCAGCAAAGATCCTACAAACAGAGTTTGATAGGATGTGCACGTGGGCTGATGACTGGCAAATGAAATTTCATACAGATAAATGCAAGGTATAACATGTAGGAACCAAGATTAGGAAACACAAGTAAATAATAACAATCATCTTATAAAGTTTGCATTTGATATAGCGTCTTATCATGCTTTTGCAATGTCTCAAAGCGCTTCACAGGATTTACTATAGTGTGATGTGTGGTGAATTTTCTGGATGAATATTGCTATCAATTTTCACACAGCTATGTTCTACAAACAGCCATGGAGTGAATGAACAATTTTATTTGAGGGATTGTTAGCTAAGACACTGGGATAAACTCTTATTTTATTTTAAATGGTGCCATGGGATCTTTAACGTCCACTTGGACAGGGAGAGGAGGCATTGGATTAACATCTTATCTGAAGAATAGCACCTCTGATAACGTAGTACACCACACAACTACATTGGAGTGTCAGCATAAACTATATGAAACAATAAAAAACAATAATAAATTGGTCATTTTCAATCCACAACTGTTTGTGGGACACTGCTGTGCGCAATTGGCTGCTGTGTTTCGCCCACAAATATACAGTCAATTCACTTTACAGTATATTCTATGAAGCGCTTTGAGATGTCTAGAAGATGTGAAAAGCACAATATCAAATGCAAGGATTATTATTATCGTATATAGTGCTCTGATAAGATTGCACCTAGAGTATCTAGGTACACACGTAAAACTGCCTACAGTTCTGGTCACTGCAACATAAGTGGGCTGCCCAAGCCATAGAGGCAGGGCAGAGGAGAGCAAGGAGAACAATCCACAGTGTTAAAGGAATGGGCTATGAGCAATGATCAGACAAGGCAGAGCTCTTCATTCTTGAGAGATGTCTATGAGGGTACATTATAGAGGTGTCCAAATTTTTAAATGGAATAAAAATTGAAAGACTAAATCCAGAACAATACTTTAGGATGCAACAAGAGGAGGCAGGTTTAAAGTTACAAAGGATAATTTCAGGACCAATACAGGGAAGTATTTCTTTACCGAGAGGATAATTTAACAACTGGAACAGGTTTTCAGGAAGGGAACTTTCCTGAGGCCAGGACTCTGGACTCATTTATAAAACAACTTGTGAATGGAGAAGAATGCGATCCGATGGGCTGAAGGACTTTCTTCATCTGATCTGAACCAATCTTGTGTTTCTGTGATTACAGCATCTGAAAGGGCCAATGAGGTTTACCTGGAGAGCCAGGAAAGACAAAGGGAGCAACAGCAGCGGTCTATCTGCATGTTATTTCATCTGCCTCTATAACATCGAATAGCGTGGACTCCCTTTCGAGCCAGGCAGAATCAGACTCACTAAAACACAGGTTTTATCTCAGGAGAGACAACAAATAGAGCAACACAACAACTATAGAGGGGTGCAGGCACCTGGGCTTGCAGTAGGTGGCTGCCACCTCTCTTACAAACCTTTGCAATCTCCCCTGCTCTAACCATTAACCAACCTCAGACCAGCCACGTAGCCTAGGCCGCATGCTCCCTGGCCCTGGATCAGGCCAAGGTCTCCATCCTCCTCAGCCTAGCCCTAGCACCAAGGGAGAATCAGTATCATCACTTTCTTAAGGAAGCACAGGCTCCACCACTCAAGCCTTCCTTCCTTGAGGTCCTAGTGCCCATTACAATAATAAAATGTAATATAACATATAATAAATAATAATCCAAGCATTTGATATAGCGACTTACATGTCAGGAGGATATCTCAAAGTGCTTTTCAGATTTTACTGTAAAGTGCAGTGACTATTTTATAGGCAAAGGTGATGGCCAATTGACACACAGCAATATAAAATGTATTATACGTGAAAGACAATATGATGGAACATAATAAAATATATGTTATTGTCGGAGGGTGATTGGGTGATAGCCTGCAAGGAGTGAATGGGTTAAAAGTGAGGTGTGAGGGATTGATTAGCTCAGCTGGTGGTCTAATCAAATTAATAGTGGATTTCTTAGGGCAGGGGAGAACAGCAGAGCATGTTGTCTAATGGAGGTCCAGAAGCTGTAACCAACACATGATGAATAGGACAAAGAGCTGCAAGGTCGGTTGTTCTTTTATTGTGAATAAATCTCTGGTTAAGTTCAATCAAATACATCAATATTGTGATGAATCTCCTGTTTTGGGGAACGACACTTATATAATAATGTAACATAAAATTATATGTAATCCTGTATGACAAGGTAAAAGAAGAATGTTATGTTATATGTTCCATGTTGTGTTAAATGGGCGGGGGAGATGGGAGTGGTGTTCTTGCTTGTTGTAGCATTTGCCAGGTGTACTAGGAACTTAACTACACAAGCTTCAGACAATCCAGAATTCTGAAGCCCATGTCCTCTCCCGTACCAGGTTCTGCCAATTTAGCTAAATATATATGTGACAGTAAATTTGTGAAACCAGGGATTTTGTGAAATGCCTGAAATTTTCAGTAAAATTATGAACTTGTGAAATAATAACAATAATAATCATCCGTGCACTTGATATAGCATCTTATCATGTCTTCGAGACATCTCAAAGCGCTTCACAGAATATACTGTAAAGTGAATTGACTGTATATTTTGTGGGCGACATGCAGCAGCCAGTTGCCAAACAGTCATGGATTGAGTGACCAAATTATTTTTATTCATTTTGAAGGAATATTACCCTGGAAAAGCGATCCGCCAATCGACTAACAACCGGATTCCTACTTACTGCTAGGTAGACAGAGGCGTGTGGAGTAAGGAAACTTGTCCAACATTTTGCCCTGTCGGGAATCGAACTCAGGTCCTCTCGTTTGCGAGGCAAGTGCTCTAAACACTAAGCTCCAGAACTCCACAGTATATCCTGTGAAGCGCTTTGAGAGATCCTCCGAACGTGAAAAGCGCTATATCAAATGCAAGGATTATTATCTTTTATTATTATCACACATCTCTATCAGATCACACATCATGTTGGAGTTCTGTTCCTGAAACTATCTGCAGAAGATGCTCTGAAGACTAGTGGGATTTACTCATGTGTGGTGCATTGAATATTCTCGGACATCCATTGATCGATGGATCTTTGGATCAAAAGATCAATGGATTTGTTTTAATGTTAATGAGAGCTTTGATAGGCAGTACTTTGAGTACTTTGAAATGGAAGAGATTTTAACAGCTCTGAATCAATGGTATGTGAAGCGGGAAGTTTGAGTCAAATTTCTACATTGCTCCACTTTCAACAGTAAAGACACAGAAGTAGAAATATTTAAAGCAGAATGATTGCAATCAATGCAATAGATGGTTTAGAAATCACACTACCTCCAGGTGCATGGGGGGAAAGGTGCAAAGGGATTTACCATTAAAAATCTTTTCTTCCTTTAACTAATTAAACTTTAATGTATGGTGTAAACAGAACATATAATGAAGGCCCCCAGGATGGGGTTTGTATCTCATTCGTTATCCTGAGCTTAGCTGTTTCTGAGTTATTGAATCAACCACTCACTGGCTAGAAATGAGGGCAAGATATTCCATTTGCCATTAAGTGTAGCAACTTTGACAATATGCACATTTAAGCACACATCCTAATTAAAGGGATTTGATCAGCAATGAGATCACCTCATCAAGGTACCTACACTTAGCAGCAAGCAAAATCTCAGCCCTATATTTCAGTTATGTTATAGGATATCAATCACTTCTCACTGGCACATACTCGGTCATTTATTTACACAGTTACAAAGAGTATGTGCCTGAGCTTGTCCAGATGTCCCTTTGACAGCTTAACTTTGAATAGAATTGATTCTCTATCAATTCTTATGGTATCTCAGCCAATCATCTCTACACACACAACCCCTTAAGTAGCACCTCCGATAGACACAAAACAATGTCTGTTTGTCCATTAGTTTCAAGGAATGTTCTGCTATAAGTGCGCACTTCCAACAAAAATATACTCTTTGCAGTCTAACAACTCATAGATTTAAAAATTATCTGTGCATTTTGACCAGCACTTCACATTGGAACAAAAGGCTTTTATACAAAGACCTCAACAAGACTTGTACTGTAATAGATTGGGCACTCATTCCTAGTCAAGTAATTAAGTCAGTTCTTCACACATTTAGTAATTTTAGGATTTGAAATCCAAAGATCTCAAAAACAGGTTATGCATTCTACTATACTCAAATTTTCTATCAGTGGGTGCACTGGAAAAAAATGTACCTTGTTACTCTTAGACTACTCTAGTGCTGTAGCTTAGTGGTTAGAACACTCACCTCACAAGTGAGAGGACCTGGATTTGATTCCTGAGCAAGTTTCCTTCCCCACATGCCTCTGTTTGCCCAGCAGTAAGTAGGACCCTGATTGTTAGTCGATTGGCAGATTGCTTTTCCAGGGTTAATAATCCATTCAAAAAAAATAATAATTTGGTCACTGTTTGTGGGACACTGCTGTGGAAATTGGCTGCCGTATTTATCCCACAAATGATACAATCAATTTACAGTATATTCTGTGAAGCGCTTTGAGACGTCTCGAAGACGTGATAAGGCGCTATATCAAATGCAAGTATTATTATAATTTTTGATAAGTATGGGATATGGAAGCTTTGCAGCTCACCCATCGGAGTTGGGTGACCTCAGAGAGTAGTAGTTCAATGCAGTAAAGCTGAAAGCATACAGAAACTAAAAATGTACTAGTTTTGACAATGCTTTGATGTGCTTCTAACTTGCAGCTTTTAAGTTTAAAATTCATTCTTTGTTTTTCCAAGAGCATTCTGCTTACTCAAGTTTTTATTTTATCGTCTCATTTATTATTTTTTATTTTACCTTGCAAATGTTGTTTTATGGACGCTCATAAAAAGCAATACAATATGTTTACAATTCTGTGTTTTTCTGGAGCATCAGCAATGGGAAGAGTTCTGGTTTGCTTGGCTTTCAACCTTTCGTTCCTAACTTTAGATTCAAGACATTGATGGAAACATTGTTTCAATAGAAATTTGCTTAAAAGTTACCACTAGTTGTTAAAATAACAAAAACACAATAATATTATAAAATAATATTATAAAATTTCCTCCTGAAATAATTGTTTATGGTCTGACACTGACTGTTCTCTTCAATGGTGCCTTAAATCTTTGGTGCCTTAAATCATTTTGTTCATATTGCATTATCTGCTACTTAAAAATCTTTACACATTGTTTTCTATCAAATAGAGTCTGAAACAGAGACTGTATCATTGAAGAATCAAGTGTATGTTTACACTTAGCTGCCAGCAATATAGCTGTCATTGGGTTTTTTTGTAAAATATTCCATATAATTCTGTTATTAGATAATTATTTGGGGAGGACAAGTTTGCAGGGCTAAGGGGGGAGTGCGGGGGAGTGGGATTGATTTGGATAGCTCTTTTCAAAGAGCCGGCAGAGACACAATGAGCCAAATGGCCTCCTCCTGTGCTGTATGATTCTATGATTAGGCAATCTCTTTAGTACTGGAAGATGGATGCTTGGGCAGACCTGTGCTCTAAGTGAATCCATGCTCATTCGTGTGTGCGGGTGGGGGGAGGGCTTCTATAAGAGGGTTCTTTTACGAGGAGTCCTGGTTGTAGACAGAGAGGACGTTGTTTCTGATTTTGATCAGTACTGTCTTAGTATTGTAGGTGAGGCAGAAGTGGAGGTACTAAACAGACGTTGTAGATTTTGGACATCAGGAAGTGCCTGACTTAAAACATTTGGAGTGGAGATGAGGATGGAAAGAACATGGGAGAGCAGGCAGAGGACAAAGCATTCACTCAGTGCTCAGAAAAAAAATGAAAATTCTGATTCACAGCATTTGAAGTTTCTGCTGGACAATAGGCTGTAACAAGCATTAAGTGTGCAGCTCCAGCAATCGTGATTTAGCACTTAAAGAAGCAGGAAATTAAGGATTTGGCCTCTAACGATGAGGAGTTTTGTAAGCATTGGTGATTGTGAAATAGTGGAGAGTGGTGAAAAAAATCCTGCAGGTCTGATGGGAAGTGGATGGGAAGTGGTCCTTTTTATGAAGCCAGTTACAGCCAGGAGGCTGGTAACATTTAACACAGATTTCATGAAAGCCTAAGCAATGGCTGCTGTCTGCTTAATGATCATCTTCACGAGTACATGTGGGATCATAAAAGTTGGTAATATCACACTGGAGAGTAGATTGAGTACGGATTTCATTCAAGGTTAAAATATGCTCAACATAGTCTCTAAAAAGATGCAACAAGGTGTCACAAACTCAAGCTCAGAAGACGGGAGGTAACCAGACAGCTTAGATGAACTGTTTACACCCTGAGACTCCCTGGGATGCGCTATACAATTGTTATTTGTTGTTGTTGTACACAGTAGTGTATGGAATGGACTATCCAGGGTAATGATGGGAATAAAATTTCTGGAGAAAACATTGACTGAGGGGATTTGAGAGAGATAACTTTCACTTATAAAGTACCTTTCATGTTGAAGAACCTAGAATATTTTACATGCATAGTGTAGGACACTGAGCAAGGGTCCAAGGGGTAGGTGATCAAAGCCTCAGTCAACAAGGTATGCTTTTAGCAGGGTTTTAGAAGAGAGGAAGCAAGGGTATGGGTGGAGGGATTTTGTCAATGTTGAGCCTAAGGAATGTGGAGCAGGATCAAGGATGTGGAACAAAGAGAGTTGATTGGAGAATGGGGCTGTAATTGATGGATCTGCCTGTTTGGGAAGGGGAGAATGGGCACAGGGAGTCGAGTGTGGGAGAAGATGTGGCATTCTGGGTGAGCTGGAGCTTATTGAAGGTATGGTACGGTTTGAAAAGAGGAAGGAATTTCTTCTGGTGTTCTGGCTACTGATAAAATTGTTCATTCACATAATGCTTGTTGAAGGAAAATTGCTGAGCACAAACTGATTGCCACACCTTGCTACAAATGTGCTGCACTTGCAGCATCTTGGCAGCAGTTCCCTGTTAAGTGCATTGAAACATTTCAATGTTTTTGCTTTGTTTCTGTGCTACGTGGAATGCGAGGTTCATTTATTATTAGGTTATTATTCATATGTTCCTGTGATATCAGAAAGCCATTCAGGAGAAGATTTGATTTGGTTGCGGGGTCAAGAGACAAGTGCAAGAGATCTGCAGCTTATCGCTGGAGGAATTGTTCTGCGGTAATTGGAAAAATTCTGCTGCATCAGTGGCCCAATGTGGTTCTCACTTTGAGTATTCACTCAATAAAGGATTCACGTCTAACACTCAAACCCAATCTTCTGCATTTACAAGCTCTTACATCCATTACACTGCACAGAAGGATATCATCAATTTTGTCAGTATCATATTGCCCCAAAAAAACCTTTCTGTTCTGAGATGATTTGATAATAAAATTAGCCCTAATAGTTCACATGCAAAATAAATTAGTTTCAACCATAATGTTATGTGAAGATTTTAACGCCACGTCTGTGGTATCCATCTCCATCCTCTTTCGTTATGCCAAGATTGTTAATAGAAACTTGATATAACAGTACTATTAGACGCAACATGAAAAGGTGACTGTGAATCCATCTGACAATAATTGAAATTGATACATTTTTGTGTCAAGCGATACTCATTCTGGAATGTCTGTTTTCTTCTAACAAAAAAGCTTTGGTTCGGCTCATTCTGTGAAGAGAAATGGAAAGATTACAATGATATGAACCTCCATCTCTACCCATTCTGAAGCATCTCCTGAGACTTCCAGGTCATCTAGGCTAGCCTGAGGCCCTTTGCTTCCTCAAGGGAAGATGCAGCTAATTCAGAAACACAGAGGGCGAAAGAAGAGGCAGACAGAACACAACAGAAAAGATAAAACCCAGGATAAATGAAAACCATGAACTTTAAAGAATACTAAATGAGAAAGACAAAAGCTGTTTTTTATTTGGGTGGGGGAGGGAAAAGGACAGACTAGAGCAGGAAGGAAGAAACATTCAGTTCACTGTATATACAGTAAATCAAACACTGCTATTTGTGTATTTGTGTACATATATCAGTTACCAGCCACACTACAGTTCCCTTGATATTGTACCCTACCAATGTGTCAACATGGAGTAGTGGAAGCTATTTACTATCTGTAAACTGCAGCTGAGAGATTCTTGGGCAAGTTTCCTTACTCCACACGCCTAATAATAATAATCCCTCCAAAAAAAACAAAAAACAATAATAAATTGGTCATTTTCAATCTACGACTGGTTGTGGGACATTGCTGTGCGCAATTGGCTGCCGCGTTCGCCCACAAATATACAGTCAATTCACTTTACAGTGTGTTCTGTGAAGCGCTTTGGGACGTCCTCCCGACGTGAAAAGCGCTATATCAAATGCAAGGATTATTATTATTATTATATCTCAGAAGAGATCAATGTTACTCCATTGCGATTGGAAATTGAATGTTATCTTTTGCACCAATGCCCTCTCGTGTCACCTCTTAAAAGAATTGTACCCTACCAATGTGTCAACATGGAGTAGTGGAAGCTATTTACTATCTGTAAACTGCAGCTGAGAGATTCTATGCCAATGGTGTAATGAATGATACAGTAACAGAATAAATCATTGAGATGTAGCAATGAAATTATTGCTTTCAAAGATTTCACTTATTATGTTTGGATATTTATTTCTAATAGTGTGCCAGATCTTTGGGCCTATCATTTTACTGTTTAAAAAGACTGTGTGATTAGCTAATGATTTATATGTATCACAACATCTACAAAGGGATGGTTTTGATTGTGATTTTCTGCCGTACAGAAAATACAATTCTAGATGTGAAATCTCGTTTGAGCACTGCTGGCTTAATTTCCTGCGGATTGGAAGTGAGGGAGCTGCTCAATGGAAAGTGACGTGTATTCTGTGTGGGTAGTAGCTGAAAACAGTTTACACCTGTAGAGGAGAGAATTGTCCCCAAATCACCACGCAACAGTGAGCAGAGGAGTTGAAGTAATTGTTTTATTAATGTATTTTGTTTCTGTACAGTATGCTAATAGGAAAAGGGGAATATAGAGGATGAACCCTCTAATAAATAAGCATTTAACCAAAGGGCACCTTCAGGATGCAAATAGTCAATTATTACAACAGCAGAGACAATTTTCTATAGTTCCACTTTGTGAAGTGGTCGACACAACCTACTGATACACATATTGCATTAATATTAATTTCTACCTTTCCTTATAACGTTCCTGTTTTCAATCTGGATGGGTTTGGTAGTTCCTTCCCATTTTCGGCTTGACTCCATTTCACAGACTGCTCAAATATGGTGCACGATATGATAAACTCACCATCAGACTCCAATCAATAGGATTATTTGGGACAGGCCAACTTTAACAATTTTTTATTTTTTTAAATCAAAGTGCCTGCCAGGATATGAAGATACAACCTATTTTCAATTAACAATTTTCAAAAGAGAATAATAAAAAAGTTAAATTCTTTTTTATCTCTGTGTTGATCCAATAAAAAGTCTTAGAGCATTTTACTTATTTTTGAAAACATTTTACTTATTCTATTACATTCAAAATGATTTCTCCACCATGGAGCAGTACTCTGCTGGAAACTAATTACAGCGATATATTTTTAACAGGCAGAGAGCTGGTGATAGAATCAAAATGATAGAGGTTCTACCAGCAATGCTAATTAAGGAATAACACTTCTTTAAAGCTTTTGGGATCAGAGAGATCCCTGAACAATAAAATGAATTATAAAATATAAAGCATGCATACAATATTTGCGGCTATAACATCAAACATCACTGAATGTTTTCACAACAGTTTAATATAATTATTGCCAATTTGGAAAAGGAGATGGGTTTAAAAAAAACATGGTCCGTCATTTGAGGAGGCTGAAAGAAATCCAGGGAATTAGTTCACTCATTGCTCACCATGTCAATAACAGTGCGAGGTAGCAATAAACAAAGGAAACAGGGTGCTGGGCTATATTGTCAAATCAATTGAGTTTGGATCCTCAGAAGCCACACTCAAGCAATATAGCGTCTGGTCAGGCTGCACCTAGTGCTCTGCATATGGTTCAGTTACTGCGATATCAAAGGGTCTATCCAGGATCTAAAGGCAGTGCAGAGGAGAACAACTAGGATGATCCCAATTGTTAGGGAAGTGACATGTGAGCAATGATTAAAGAAGCTGGGGCTTTTCTGTCTTTAAAGAAGATGTCTCAGAGGAGATTGTTTAAAGGTCTATACAATTTTAAATGGGATTGGAAAAATAAACTCAGAGTGAGATTTTCGGAATCAATCAAGAACTCTGACCTACTGAAACCCATATCAACCCGCCCGCTCTCTCTGCTCAGCAGGCATTGGCCTGCTCCACGTCCCCTGTCCTGCCAGGCCTTCAGCCTTTTTGCCCCTGCCCTTTGGAACCCCAGAACGGAGCCACTCTGCTTCATCCCCTCCCTTGCTTCCTTCAAGACCTGTCTCAAGACCCTCATCTCCAACAGTGCCTTTGGTTATCCCCCGATCCCCTTGCCGACCATCCCTCTTGATTCCAACTTCCAGCTTGGGTGAAAACCCTTGACTGTCCAGTGCCTTTGGATGTCCTCCTCATGTGGAAGGCGCTATATAAATGCAATTTGTTCTTGTTGTTTAGAATTGTAAAGAACAATTTTAGGACAGACAACTAGTAAGTAGCTCTTTACGCAGAAGGTAATTAGCAACTTGAACAGATTGCCTGGATTGGAAGGGTGGTTAACAGATCGAACGTGAGGTTGAGGCCAGGCCATGACCCTGGACATTTTTTTAAAATAAAGCTTAATGCTGTAATAACCCTTTCAAAAAACTAAAATAAATAATAATAATTTGGTCACTGAATCCACGACTGTTTGTGGGACACTGCTGTGCGCAATTATCTGCTACATTTCGCCCACAAAATATACAGTCAATTCATTTTACGGTATATTCTGTGAAGCTCTTTGAGACATCTCAAAGACATAAGGAGCGATATTAAATACAAGGATTATTATTGGAAGATGGTAGGTTGGTGTTTGGAAAGATGCGATCAAATAAACTGAAGGATCTTCTCCATCCAAACCAATTTTGTGGTCTTGTGAAGAATATTTCTGAATTTGAGTGTGAAGTGATTGTGTAAAGGCAGGATGGAAGGAAATTGATTCTATGAGGAGAGAGGAGTAGATATGAATTGAAAGTTGCATTTCTAAAAGGATGCTTTGGTGTGGGGTACATAAATTAGTAGCTGCATATAATCTGTGTTTTATACTTATTCCAGCACCTTGGGATGTCCTCCTGACCTGAAAAGAGCTACACAAATGTAATTCATTGTCGAATACTGTATATTTGACTCAGAATGAACTTGCTCTCACAAATATGACATCTATTCAAGCCCCATATGGTTAGTAAAGAATCAGATAATATATTCCAACTCCAGGAAACCATACAAGTGAATTCCTGAATAATTCCAGCTTCCTGGATGTACTACTATTCTAGTTACTGTTTTTTTTTCTCTGGTGCAAGGGCGCTCACCCAAACAGATGTGTATTAGATTAATATTAGACTTGGGATAGATCTATTGCATTAAGGTTTGTGAAGGGTTATCATATTAGCATAAAAAATTGCATGTTAATGTGCAACTGAAACTGGAGGTTTCCAAATACAGAGCCTAAAGGGACACCAGTCCTAACAGGTATATTACTGATGAGGTGTCGCTGACTGGTGCATTTTGGGCTTGAGAGTTAAAGTATGAAGAAAACCAATTTAAAAAGAGGGCAAGAGATTCCTGCACTTTCTTGTTGGATTAATAAAGGACTCTGCCAAAGGCCTTAAATAAATTAGAAAAGACTACAGAAGTAATAATTCTCTCGTGGCGTAAGGCTAAACACAAAATATCCCCAGTATTGCAATTTAGAAGAAAAATGAACTAATTTCAAGAGAGGATTGAATTCCTCTGAACATGGAACAAAACAACAAATATATGAGAAATGATGGGTTGGACGATAGTCGTCTACAAAATGATGTGGTGTAATCAGAATTGTATACAGGAAAGGCCTTGTATGCTGTAATTTCAGTTTTTTTTATTTTTAAAGCCTACAAAGCTAAGAGGGCCTTTACCTAGGAGTTTCAGCCCTAGATTTTCTTTTTAAATGTGTGCTTTTTTGAAAGAAGAATTGTTAACCTAATTTGATGCACTAGTTATTATGTTACATCCATTGGTTACCTTTAGAAGTAAATCTTAATGGATTTGGATGGAATTGTTTTTCATGTCAGATATGAAATAACCTAAGATTACGTTATATGTTGTTGGCCCTTCACTTGTGGGACTTTGGTTTGAATACACCCAAGACTGATGTGATGAAAATCTCTCGTCTTTTGCAGTGAAGGCTTTGTGTGAAACGAGTCTGAGCAGCCCAATCTCAATTCCTAGCTGAGCTGGACATAAATAGCCTTTAATTCAGTAATCAACTGGCAATCTCATTGAGACAGAATGGCTGGTATGGGAAATGGATGGCACACTGGAACAATAAGGGATGTTCTTATGGAGCTGAGATACATTGTTAGAGCAAAGTATATCACATTTTAATCTCTATCTAATTGTGCTGTACTTGGCCTAGGAGTGTTTGATACTGAAAACTGATGCCCAATGAGGAAGTGTTACATTTCTCTGTGATACGATAGCTCAGCTTGATGAGCACAGAACAGCGTAAAACAAAAGGGTTAATAATGATACTCAGCGTTACTAACAGAACCCAAGATGAAATCTGATTTCACATGTGTACTCTGCTCATAACCTTGCTACACTTCCAAACTAGCTCAGAAAATAAATGGTCTGAATTTTATGTCTAGTTGAAACAATGTGGTCCAAGACAAATTGCCAACGAAAATAGTGTTCATCAGGGTTAAACAGCATGATCCAAAACAGAAGTGTGCTGAAACACTGCTACCAAGACCACCTTGACAATGTAGTTGAGCAGCACATCAATTTGCATCACTGTAGCACAAATTCAATTGGAGTTCCCCTCAGAAGTGGTCCTTTAAAACAGGTTTGGGGTGGTCCAATATATGATCCAGGAACTTTCAAGGAACTGTTTTTTAATGTTATTGATGACTCAGTCATGTCACTAGCTCTTTAATCTAACACCTTGTTCCACATTCACAGAAATCTCCTCAGCCCCAGCCAATGTAATTAGGAACAGGAAGTATAAATCAGGCTTCCTGCTCCTAATCACATTACTGCTGGAAGAGCTATTGCTTCACTTCCAATGGAATAAATTGGACATGAGAGAGAGAGAGAGAATGCTCAGTTAAACAGATTTAACCACAGTAGGGAAGAGTAAGAATCATAAAAATGATCAATTAATGCTTTGCTTCTGCGAAACACTTGAGTAAGTTAATTTAGAATTTGAAACAGTATAAAGGTGTCCATTACCATACACATTCATCAAACTAGGGCTTGGAGGTCATCAAGCTAATACAAAAAATCTCATTTTAATGTTTAGACTATATTCTGAATCTGCAGCCTGCATTGTTGACACAATGTGATCATTTTACATTTATCTATACTAATACTGCATTAACCATTTAATAATAATAATAATAATCCTTGGATTTGATATAGCGCTTTTCACTTCTAGACATCTCAAAGTGCTTCACAGAATATACTGTAAAGTGAATTGACTGTTTATTTGTGGGCGAAACCCGGCAGCCAATTGCACACAGCTGTGTCCCACAAGCAGTCGTGGATTGAAGTGGTTGCACACTACAACTCACCAAGCCAGTCAGGAACCTAGGTGTCTTGTTCGACCGTCAACTGTCTTTTCTTCCCCACATTCAAGCCATGACCTGCTCTGCCTTCCCCTCACCTCCGTAACATCGCCCGACTCCGCCACTACCTCACCCCTCAGGCCCCTGAAACTCTTGTTCATGCCTTCATCACCTCCAGGCTCGACTATGCAAATACCCTGCTTGTCAGCCTTCCCAACTCCTTCCTCCACAGGCTGCAGATAATCCAGAACTCTGCAGCCCGTGTCCTCTCCTGCACCAAACTCCGTGACCCCATCTCCCCAACTCTCGCCCAACTCCATTGGCTCCCTATCCTTCAGAGGATCCAGTTCAAGATCATGGTCCTCACATATAAAGCCCTCCATGGCCTCACCCCACCCTACCTCTGCGACCTCCTAACCCCCTACCAACCCGCCCGCTCCCTCTGCTCAGCCGGCTCTGGCCTGCTCCATGTCCCCCGACCCACCCGCCCCACCATTGATGGGAGAGCCTTCAGCCATTCTGCCCCCAACCTCTGGAATTCCATCCCCCGGTCACTCCGCCTTGCCCCCTCCTTAGTCTCCTTCAAGTCCCGCCTCAAGACCCTCCTCCACGACCATGCCATCGGCCACCCCATTTCCCCTCCCTTCCCTTTCCCCCCACCCGACCCCAGCTTGGGTCTGAAATGCTGTACTCTGTCCAGCGCCTTGGGACGTGCTCCCAACGTGAAAGGCGCTATACAAATGTAATCTTGTTGTTGTTGTTGAAGTGACCAAATTATTTCTTTTTTTCTTGAGGGATTATTATCAGGTGTGTGGAGTAAGGAAACTTGCCCAAGTTTTCGCCCTGTTGGGAATCGAACCCAGGTCTCTCACTTGCAAGGCAAGCGCTCTAACCACTGAGCTACAGGACTTCACTTTACTTTAAACTATAGTCTGCCAGCCAGGAATATGAGATCTACATTATGGTAAAATATCTGGAAATAATGGACATACATGAAATAGCATTGCTATAAATAAGGTAAAGACAAGTGATGGTGACAACAAAGTAAACAGTAGAAAAGTTTCAGAAGCAACATTTTCTGACCAAAATGTTCACTTTCTTTTTGAGAGGGTCCATAAAATTATAAATTTCCCCTGCGGCTACCCAAAGCATAGCAATAAGAGACGAGCTGAAATAGACTCAAAAGTGAATCTACCCTGTTATTAAAAGGTCCTCCACTGGCTTGATGGAGTGGTTTGAGGGGACCAAAAGATAAAACAGCTTAAATGTCAGACCAGCCAGTCTTTCTCAGTTCTCCATCCGAGAAATCAAGTCCTCACTCACTCAGCAAGAAATAACAGCCTAGATGGAGTGGATAACTCGAAGTGTGACGTTACTAATATAAAGGACAGAATGATTTGCTGCAGAAAGGTAGAAAAAAAANGTATCAAAGCAATGTAAATACTATATATGGTAAATCTATCCACCCATCCATCAATGTAAGAGGTTAGGTACATAATTAGATGGACCATTAAATAGGAAAAATGTAAAGGAAACTAAAATACACATGCACACAAAATGTAGGCTTTAACAAAGTGTTAATGCTTAAAAATAATCAGACAATGTTATCACCTTCAACTATTCTGTGAGATCTGATTGAGAAACAATAAAGCATTTGCGGGAAAAGTTTTACAAAAAGAGATTGATAGGGTATCCATATGGCTGGTCATTGGCTAAAACTGCAAGGCTTTCTATTGATAGCACTGTCTGGCAAGCTTTTTGACTGCTTATCCAGCTAGGACCACACTACCCATTAGGGTAATGGGTAGGCGGGTATTTCAAAAATATAAGATCTTATGTGTAGAAGGGCTTTCATGATTATGAGCACCCATCACATAGCACCATAACTGTGTGATGTTACTCAGATTCCTACTTGGAGGGTAGCAATATCTCCTAAAAAAATTAAGAATTTGTGAACTGGATGAAGATTGTCTGTTGCAGTCTTTGTAGAGGAATGAAACAAAATATGGATAAAGTTAGCAGTTCCATCTGCTATGACGTAATCATGAGGTTTTAAATATACTGATAAAGTAGTGAGGTTCAAGGGTTTTACGTTGTCTTGTAAGCCACTTGTATTTCCTGATCCAAACCATATAGGATCCTTTTGTTAAATATAAACCTGTGAAGAATAAACTACGCTTTTTTTTGGTGGGGGGAAGCTTTTCGACATTTTGGAATTGTCTTGGTGATGACAGATGCAGCTGTATTTTATATGCTGGTCCTGCATTTAACCTCATGAAAAGTGGTTTTAACAATGCCACAGGCAATTACCGCTTAGTGTCTACAAATTGGCATATAAAATAGCACATGTGGCTTAAAATGTGATGGTCTACATCATTTACACAAGTGCTAAGTGCTCCAACATGCCATAGGGCATGCATATAGCGGCAGGACACATTGACTGCAAGAAAATATGTTGTAGTGTAGTCAACACTGCAAAGAGCAGACAAAACCTGCAGAAAATCTCTAAGCATTATTGTGACATTGGCAAAACATAAAATCATGCCTTTTGTGTCTGCTAGTTATCGAGAGAAAAGCAGTGAAATAAGGGGAGCTCTGATCCAAAAATAAATTTAAGATATATCTAAAGCTTGTTGATGAGTATAGCATTAGATTAGCTCATGCAATTTCACAATATGTTTTATCTGACTAAAGGAGACAAATCTGACTGGATTATTGGGAAAACTCTTCCATCATGCTTGCTACACTTGTAATGAGCTACCACATTGTATGGCACTCAATGGATGTGTCAAGCCAGGGCTCAAATATTCCAATTTTGCATGGAAGGGAAAGAAAAATGCATGAAGTAATAGACTAAAAGTGTCAGCTTTATTCATGATAATGTAGGGATTGTAATTTAGACTGGATTGATGGTGGAATTATATTGAAGCCTGATGGAAACATACCAGGCAATGTTCAGAGAAGAATCTGAGGGAGAGTATACAGGAGAAGATGACAGGAAAATATTTTTTTGTGTCACATTGATGGAATAGCCATTGTTTAATTACTTATAGATTGTATAGATGCTGATAGATAATTTAATACATTTTAACAGTATTATGTGTCACGTAAAATAACCATTTATTGGGATTAATTATGCCTGTATAGTGGACTGTAATATCATTTGTTGAGATGATAGTTGTCAGGGAAATCTGTGCCTTTATTTGCTTTCTATTGTTTGTATACTTTTCACAGAGGATACAGTTCAAGATCCTGGTCTTCACCTTCAAAGCCCTCCATGGCCTTGCAACTTGTGAACTCCTAACCACCTACCAACCTACAGGATCCAGCCTGTTTCACATCTCCTGCTTCACCCGATCCACCACTGGCAGGCGGGCCTTCAGCCACTCTGCCCCACCCCCTGGTACTCCATCCCGCAGTCGCTTCGCCTTGCCCCATCTCTTGCCTCCTTCAAGACCCATCTCACGACTCTCCTCTTTGACCATGCCTTGATCACCCTGCTTACCCCACCCCTACCTTCCACCCTCCCTGATCCCGACCCCCAGCTCGGGTCCAAACACTAATTGTCCAGTGCCTTGGGATGTCCTCCTGACGTGAAAGGCGTTATGTAACTTTTTTGTTGTTTGTCTTAGTAACACCGTTACATCTACATCAGAAAGTTGTGCAATAGCACTTTTAGGGTTGCTTTGCCAGATATGACTGTCAACTGGGTCAGGAGAGGCTTATGTAAGAAATCCTAATGGATCTATTCATATTGAGAACTCGGGAGATCGATCTCATAAATAAATCTCTATTTAGCCAGTGTGAAGTCAATTAAATTACTTGTAAACAGTCCAGAAATGAGAGAGACCAGGAGATGTATTCAGGTGCCTTGCCTAGTAGGACAGCCAAATCGCCAAGGCAAATAAAAGTTGAAACAAAAATCTGGAAGCTCATTTTGAAAAATCACCATGAAGACAGTGAAGCAGCATTTGTTTTCCTATTGGGTTCCGCTGTTTGATGGAAACAGGAACTCTTTTGATACAAGGAAAGAATCCACTACAAGCATGAAGATACAGCTCTTTTTGTAAGTTATTGAGGCTTTTGCTTGACCTTGGGCTGACCTGAACTGAGTCGACAAGGCCAGCTGGAATTTACCCCCAGGATATTACCTGAGTTTAAGCAATTGTTTTTGACCTTCTGAAGCAAATCCAGAAATACAAAGCCATTCAAAGACAGTAAAATAATACTATGCACTGTGTTCTGGAACAATTTTGCCATCAGCCATATCACTAACTGCATCAACTGTCACTCATTTCAAGTAACTGGAATCTAAGCAGTTGCAGTATCAATTCCCAGCAATGTCTATGGATTATTTTTACTTAATGTGCTTGGGTCAAAATCATCTGATTCTAAATCATAAATTGTACATCAAACCATTTACCACTGCGTGGACATCTTTTTAATAAGAGACCCAAGTATTTCCTTGCCTGAAGGATCTTGCAGACTCAAAATACATTTTTATAATTTCATGATGAGAATAAATGCATTGAAAAATTGAACCAGCACAGCTTTGTAAATTAACACGTACAAATGGGTTTCTCTCTTTTTCTACTTTTTAAAAGATTTCACTATATTTTTGAAAGATGTACCCGAGGATTGGATATCAGTTTTGAACCCAGCATCAAAGTACCCATGATATACCCTGTGGTGGGACATGGTGTGTAGGCTTCCATGCTTTCAGTTCAGCCCCAAGTCTTATGTCCAGAGTGAATGGCCAGGTATCTTTTTTTGTAAGCTTTTCTTTTGTTCTAAAGGGAGGAACTAAAAAGATGTTATTTCTCATACTGAAAGGTCACTTCAGCAATTAATTTGGTTGCGAAACAGGGCAGTCTGTAGTTAGAGTGAAGGAGGGTGCACATTCTTAGTAGTCTGTAGATCAAGGTATCAGCAGTCCACAAAACAGTTTTTCACCAAATGGGTGCTTCCGTTTGAGCTACGATTAACCCAGAAGTCAACCAGCAAGTGCTAGTTTCCCAAACTGGGAATGAATTGAACACTGCAGAGAAAGGAGATGGTAAGATTGCTATGCTTAGAACCCCTAGAGAGACAAAGAAAAGAGCTGTCACTCTGCGATCTTGGAAACTAGCTGAGGGCAGAAGGCTTTGACTCAATGGTGCTATTGAGACTAACTTATCTGAGCTGTGGGGATATTAGAGGGAAGCTGTGGAAATTCTCTACAGGGCTTACGCATCTTCCACAAAATTCATTGACTAGGAATTTACTGCATGTGCTAGAGAGTAGCAAAGTGTGGTACCTGCTGAGAAAAAGATTATTACATTTCTTAATTTGAGATGAAAATAAACCTTGTGAAATTTTACTCTGGTGCAAACTTTAATTTATTCAGCCACTTATGGACTAAGTATTTTTCATTTGGTAGCAGGAGCTTAATAATCACCATAGTGTTGCATTCCCGATTTTATTAAAAGTTAACATACAAATCTAGCTTTTATCCCCTCTAATGGTTTAGAAAAAGAGAATTTACTACTCTCAGCAAAGAATATATAGATTTGTTCTTTGATGTGGTGGCAATTTCTGTTGTATTAATGTCCTGTATGGTGTTCTCATGACATTTTATTACATTTTCAATGTTGCGTTTTTAAATCTGAAATAAAGGGTGAAGTTGTGCAATTTCAATAAAACTGCTTGGTTATCCTCAATACTTTTGTCTTTCCAGAATATGGGCAAGATCTGAAATCATAGCAGTCATAACTGATTTGCAGTATACGTAGGAAACAAAATATCAGGCAGTGGGATTTGAAGCGATAGATTTTTTTAAATTTCCACTGTGTAAACATCCAAAAGCATGGTTTCAGGATTATATTATAGTCTCTTCACAGACACATTCAGGTTTACAAAATATAGTTTTTAATGGGGGGTGGTGGGGAAGGAAGGCATGGATGATTAGAAGTGTAAATCTAATGTACACTTTGTGCGAAGATCGATTTGGAAAAAAAACTAATTTTCATTGTAAAAAGCGATGCATAATGAATGGAACAAAGTAATGAATTATTAAAGAGGTAGACACATATGAGGTTTATCTGCTGGACACCATATACATGTAGCAGGATCAGCAGAGAAAGGTAAATTGATGACTCTTGCAGTGCACGAATAAGGAAATGACAGGCTGATTACCTTTTGATTATTTTGTAAAACTGATGAGACAGCAGATGGTATTCCATTGCATTAAAAGACTGAGTGCAAGTCTTTTTTGTTCTCACATTCCTCGTATTGGGACTGTTTGATAGTTTCCCCTCCCCCACCCTCATCCAATTCAGTAAGATTGGAAATTACTGAATCTGCAATGAAATTGGTTTTCTGAGGAAAACTGATGAATCACTTACTGCCAGTGACTGGAACGAAAAGCTCTTGTTTATGCTCTTATATAATGAATTTTTATGAGATACACTTTATGGAAAAATATAACTCAAAGCAAGAGCAGCCACAATAGTGTTCCGAATTCTGGGGTGACATAATGAATGAAAGGCCTTTGTGAACTATTAGTGAAAGGATGTGCAAATGGTCTAAAAAGCTATTTTGTTTCCCTTGCAGCGATTAATTCAGAGGGCTTATTTACATATTTTACCTCTTTAAATAACGATTTAATACACTAAACTTAATCTAGTGGACATTTGTATGAATCACCATTTTATTAATTCAAATGGATACAGCAGCTGTGGCTAATAGAGACACTATTAAAATAGCATTGCAATACTAAAAACAATTGTTTTTCTAAAAAAAACTTTTTTTTAGCACGGTCCTAAGTAATGATTAATTAAAATGTTTACACAAAAATATTTACACAAAAATATTTACTCCAAAACTTCATTAACATTCACAAATTAGTCTGTTTCAAATCTAATCTCCAACCCAACAATTGTGGTCTAGTTATTTTATCCCCTCAGCGATGTTTCTCCCTCCTTCCAACTCTGATGACATTCAACTCCTTTCTTCTTAGATTGCAGAGGATTCTGGGCACCTCCGATACCTCGCCCAAGTAACCATTGTTTTCAATTGTTGCGAGTGTTTTCAGGTATAAACACTAAGTCCTGTCTTGAGAACCATCCACTGTACCTCCAGCGGGGTCACTGGATTACCATTCCAAATGGCATTGACTGATTTTTCCCTTCCTAACCCAGGGCATTGAAGTTAATTCTTGTGCCATAAATGCCACCTGGCTGAGACAGCTAATTCAGCATAGCCCAGAGTTCGAGTCAGGCACCTTCTGTATCTGAATGCCTAACCTAGTCACTCAATCATTCGTGAGCCCTCAATCCTGTTTCTTAAGACTTTGAACTTCCATGAAATGAAATGAAATGGCAGCCTCATTTCACAACAACAACACTACATTTGTATAGCGCCTATCACGTCGGGCAGACACCACAAGGCTGTGGGCAGTCAGTTTAATAATAGAATAAAAATAGTGAATTGATTCGATCATCTTTAATTTATGGTGACATGGTATAGAACTTAAACGTATAAAAACCTAATTTGATATAGTACCTTATATTTAAACATCTTAAAACTTTTCACCGAGTTTCCTGTAAAATGTAGTGCCTATCTTTGTACTAAACATGGCACACAATTGCATACAGCATGGTCCTACAAACAGTCGTGAGATGAACAACTCATTTTTATTGAGGGCACTTGTTGGCCAGGACAGTGGAAGCTCATCTTTTCAAATAATGCTGTGGGGTCTTTAATAGCCACTTGTAAAGGCAGACAGGACTTCAGTTTAATGTCTCAAATGACTGCATCTCTGACAATGCACCTGTTTTGTGGAAATTTATAGATTATGTGTAGGTGGAATAAAGGGGTTAGAGTGCATTTTGGGGAAATTGGTTGGAATTTACAATATGCTGCTGATGAAATTCAGTCATTTTGAGACAGGGGACCTGAAGTTAATTGAAACAAATGACTTTACTTCAGTTTGGAACAGACCATTAATGCAAGTCATTTGGCAATAACATTATGCTAAATTTCATTCATCTAGTTAGGCATTGTGTAGATTAGTTGTCTAGAACACAAAAGGACATATTGTAATCAGTAATAAAGAAGCATTTATTAAGCAATTTAGTCTTAACACCAAAGCAGGGAAAAGGCAATTCTCCACGATTTTAAGAAGCTGGTTTAGAAAATCTTCAATTTTCAGTTGTGAAGCTTGTACCTACAGTGTTTGAATATCTTAGATTAATTGGTCTGAGCTTCATGTTTCAAAGGTAAAATATTGCGGACTTCACTGCTGCATTTTGGGCAGGAGAAGTAAGCATCAGACAGGTAGTTGCTTTTAATACAGTAATAACAAAACACATGTCTACAGCCAATACTGTGAGGCATAGTTGGCCATTCCCCACAAAGGGCACATTCTTTGCAGTGTATCGCAAGAGTGCCATCATTTTCTCGGTGATCATCTATTGGAAGAAACCAGGAAGAGATTGTAGTTTTCAATTTTCTCGTGTTTATAAGTGGCACAAGAAATATCAGGAACTCAGCAAAACCGTGCCACAACAGTTCTCGATTCATGTATTCAAAACCAACTTGACGTGCACCCTGAGGTCTGGAGAAAACTGCTCTAATCCCCAGGAGTCGTTCTGGAAATGTGGCAAACCTACCCTTCTGAAGAAAGATGAGAAAATTCAGCAGTCCGGCCACTTTCAAAAATCCAACTATGAAAGTAATGAAATATTTCATCTTGTGAATAGCTGACTCTGGAGAACGATTGCTGAATAAGTCATGAAGTCTCTCTTCCAGCCATTTTCCCCCGACAGTGCACAACGCATACCATAACTTCTGATGTTTACTCATCGGCCTGTATTTTTGTCCTCGAGATAAGTCATTTTTGTATCTGATATTTAGAAGTTCCTGGCCAACTGTTGCATTTCGGGAAAAGACTGTAAATCTCCATAACAAAAGCTGCAGAGAGGCTTTCAGCTCTGGTTCAAAGCGAGTTAACAAACCAGGTTTGAAACACTGAAAGCACCTGGAAAACTGGGACCACATTAGCTGTTCCAATGCTCTATCCAGCTCAAAAGCATCCAGCTGACTTATTCTCAGTACTGGGGGGAGGGGGTTTGAGCCACCTTCTTTTGAATCCATGTTGGCACCAATGGCATCTAAGAAAATGAAAAACATAGAAACAATCCATGCTATTATTTCATCCATTTATGTTGGCTGGAGACTACAAATCCTAATAGGAAGATTATTTAATGCATATGTGTGTGTGTGTACATATATATAGCTGTACATTACTACCGCCTTGAAAATACTATTTCCCCTTCTCATCTGAATGCAGTGGGTTATGGTTCCACAAGCACGACTCACCCAAACATTTGTTATTTCACCAGTTATTAAATGGTGTCGGGTGGGAAAGCATCAGTAAAAGTGAGGCTGGGCATCACAGCCAAACCCAGTCAGTTGGGTAGGAGGAGATCAGAGAGACGGGGAGGTGCTATGGTTTGAAGTGATTGATGGGCAAGGCTGAGGACTTTGAAATTAATCCACTGGGAGTCAGTTAGGCCTGGTGAGGAATCCCTGCACTGTAAAAATCCTGTGTTGCTATGACGTGATACGCAACAGTAACCTTCGGTAGTTTTAATCCTCCTCAGAAATAAATTGTACAAATCCACTTTTCAAACCAAGAGAATAGGAAAAGACATTGTTGAACATTGTCTGTGAATTTGATTATAATTGTGAGCAGCAATTAAGAATTTGATGTCCAAAATGTGTTCTAATTTTGTGTTCACTGTGACATTACAGTACATGTCCATGTGGTGTGGGTCTTCAAAACTCACTAGAGACGGTAAATACTAGTAAGTTATTAAACCTAATGTTTAAGATTTTTATTTGTCATGAACAGAAAAATATTTACCTTATTTTAGCATTCAGGTGCAAAACTGAAAACAGAACTAGGATGAGTCTGCCCAATAATTTAGTCAAAAGTTCGGTATAGAACATTGTGCAGTTCTCACAATCCTTTATACTCCAGTTTGCTGTATTTACTACAATTGCTGCAAGTAATGCATGTCTTTTAAATATATTTTAAGAACTAAGACAAATTATAATGGTATATCACTGTGGAATAGAACTTCCCTTGGTACTTTTTCATCAATGCAGTTATTGAGTAGTTTACAAATTATGAATTAATACATTTTATTTGGGAACATATTATTGACAGAAACCTATCAATAGTAATGTGGCTATTGTCAGGGTCTTGTCAATATTAATGTAGTTATGATTTAGAGGATCACACAGATGTAAGGCAGGCAGAACGACATCTCCCACAGGCTTCTATCAATAGCTACATTTCTATTGACAAGTTCCCCAGACGAACCAGGAAATATATTACCATTAGAGTCTTCTGTCAATAACTTTTCCCTCTAAATATTTGGCATCTAAATTTACAAAGCTTTAAGCCTATGGATAAACCTAGTTTCATTTTGTAATTTTCTGTTCTATGATAGTCCACAAACAGTATGAATAATGACAATTGCTATATGAAAAAAAGTATTATTTGAGGTTATGCATAATAAAGGGATAGAACAGTTTCTGAAAAGCACTGAGCAACATTCGCTGCAGTTTGTAGGAGAATTAATAAAACAGTATCAGTTTATTATATTTAAAACTCACCTGGAAGCTTTATTTGAAAATTGGCTACCTGATGGTTAAAAAAGTGTAGGAGGTAGAATAAAGGGAGTGCTGTTTTTCTGCCAGACCTGACATCTGGAAAGTATGCCAGTTTGAAAAATGATTGTGTGGTCCTGCCTATTTGCAGCAAACTTCTCCCCCTCCTATTTTCCTGGTCATATCATATGCCACCCTGCCCAAATGGCCATGGTATTTCCAAACTCCAACTTAATTACTTAAGACTGATTTGGTATTGACCTGGAGATTAGGATAACTCTTTCCTTTTTCCCTCCTATGCTTGACATATCTCACAGCTGCATGTTTAAACAGCATCAAACGTGATGCTGGGATCATGAGGGATCAAAAAACTGCCTCTCGAATTCCATAACACATTATCATTCATTAAAAAACAGTGCCCCATTGTATTGTCATTGAATGATTTTTTTAAGTTATAAAAATGACCTGTAAGTGATAACATAACATACAATTAAATTTACATAATGCCTTTGAAGTTGGGAGAACATCTCGAAGCTGACTGTGCATTCAGGTTGGGAGTAAGAGTTGAGGTTGGGGATGGGAAAGATGACTGAAAGAGCAGTCCGAGGTATGTCTCGATGTGGACTTTGAACATAGGGAGGGCAGATTCCAGGATGGAGTTCCAGGCACAGAATAGCTGAAAGCTTGCCTGGTGATAATGGGACAGATATGGTATGGGCTGTGAAGGAGGTAGGAGGTGGCAGAAAGGGAGACAGCAGAGCAGATCCTCTCGATCATGAAAGTTCTGTGGCTAATATTTGGTTTGTATGTTTACAGTTTTTAATTAGGCTGCCAGGACAGGATACTGGGTGATTTTTAAACCTGCTGTAAACTCACATTTTCATATCAGGGTCATGAAGATTGAATGCAAAAGTACATTTAAAAAGGTAAAAATATTAAGGGGATACTTGTTACTTCCAAAATCAGACAGAATGAAAGGAATAAGCACATTCACAACTGACTAATAAGTGTGTACAAAAGAAAAACAATATTTTGTAAGGATGGTCTACATTGAATCTAATTGGTACCTAGGGTTTTAGCACAAAACAGAGAAATAATAATTGGAATTCATTTAAAGTAGATTTGACAGGAGCAGTCTAATGCGTTACAGGAGTAAATAGTCAGCACAGCTTGCAAACATGTTATTATTGGCAGCCAGGAACATGGATACAAGTAGATGAATAAGAGATGCAGTTAATTGGGTAGAAAATGTTTTGAAAAGGCAATCCCTTTGAGCCAGGCTGATGAGTGGCCTTATTGGCAAGGGGTAACATGACAATTGAAAGGAAACATGCAACAGCAGAAAAAACTGCAAAAGCAATTTCATTAGAAATTTGTGCTAAGGAAAAGGAACAATTGGGAACTGTCAGTCTGAGGTTAAAACAGTTAAGGAGCTCTTCAGATAAGTAAGAAAGGCAGAGGGGAATCATAAAACTTACAGGGTATTTGAATACGTCAGAGGTGGAGGAGACAAAGCAGGGAGAATTGAAAGGAAGGGTTGAAAGTATAAGCAATTTTTCAGAGGTAATAAGTGTTGGCTTGTTCATACAACACACACACAGAGTACTTGAGTGGACACCATTTTTAAGATAGTTAGCAATCGACCAGAACTGTGAACTTGGTGAACACATGAAAGAACTAAGGAACTAAAAATCTTGTATTTTGAGATTGCCGCCTCATAATGGAATGTTCAAAGCGTTTTACTTATAATTACTATCAAGTATAGCGACGATGAAGGTAAACTGGTTGCTGTTTTGCAGATGGCCAAATCCTACAAACAGTAGGAATGTTGATTAGGATCCTGAAAGAAATTCCTTTCTCAGATAGTTTCTGGCATCTTTAATGCCTTCTTGAACATGAAGACAGGACCTTGATTTTACATCTCATCTGAAGTACAGCACCTTGACAATGCAGCAAAGGCTCTCTCAATATTGCACTGATACATCAGCAGAGCCAATGAGCCAGTCTCCATCTGCCCAGGTCCTCTCGCTTGCAAGGTGAGTGCTCGACTGAACACACCATTGCAATCCATCATGCATGACTCATAGTACTCAAATTTTTAAACATCTATCTGATTCTCTCTCAAGTTTGCTTAAACAATCTACCTCAACTGCTTATCAGTCCACGTATTTCTCTCTCCATATTAAATAAACAGCATTAGAATATTGGGCGGGCGGGTTGGGGGGGAAAGAGACTGAAATGAGAAACTGAGTGTACCTTCTGGTGTTTCCCGTACCAGTCATATTCATGGGTTCACATTTTCCATCTGTAAAATTGTAAACATCGCTATACTTGACAGTAATTATAAGTATTCCATTATGTGGCAGCAATCTAGACTGTGTTATGGCTTAACCTCTTTTCCCCACCATCCACCCCCTGCATTCCCTGCTTGGGCTTCCAAACAATTCTGTGAAGTGCTTTGAGACATCCTTCCAACATGAAAGGTGCTGCATAGATATAAAAAATATACAATGTAAAACTGAAATTATTATGGGAACATCTGCACAAAGTTCTGAATCAAGGAACAAAATGCTTTAAGCCAAAAGACTGAACAACAACAATGCCACCAACAACAAATTGCACTTATAGTGGCGCCTTTCACATCAGGAGGATGTCCACATTGAGTGTATGGAATCATTTAAACATCAGAGTTTAAAGTTACTGGCAGTAACCAGTTATGGCATAAAAGAACTAAATATGAAACAAAGTTTACTTTGTCACAAAAACAAAAGATCATATTTGGAAATGTTTCTTACAAGGGACAAACAAATTAAAGACAAATATCAGTAGAGGACTGAGTCTGGGATCTACATTAATGTACATAATTGGATTCCTCTCGTTCAAATACCTGAACAATGACAACATTTGGCACTGACACAAAACAGTCACATGGACAAATGATGTGCATTAAAAGATACAACGTGTGTGCATATTTACCACATGAAGTTTGCACAGAGATGCTCAACAGGGACTCAACATCAATTTTCAAAATGTTGGTCTAACATAAAAAGCAGTTGTTGTATTTTATTTTTCCCATGCATAGACATTAGATCATTTGCAATCTGCCCTAGAGACCAAGAATTGATAATGCTCCCACTGTCTTATCCAGTTGGGAGATACTAGTTGAAGTACCTCGCTGGACACCAAAATCAAATCGACAATGTATTTCAGCACAGTGTACCTCAACTTGTGAAAAATTATAATCAGTCTTTGCTCTCCTCACACCTATAGAATTTCAAAGGGATCAAAGAAGAGGCATAGTAAAGAAAAAAAACTGAAGGTATATGGGCAAGGCAGTTTGATTGAATTTTGCTCTGAGAGCTGGTGCAGACTTGATCGGTCACATGGCCTCCTTCTGCACTGTAAATTTCTACGATTCTATTATTTCAACTGTGCATTAATGTATGGAACTGTGCACTATCCTCACATAAAGTATTATTATTTATTATGATTATTATAAAAAGGTAAATCAGGATGAAGACACATTTGAATTCTCAATCCAGAATACTGACCCAGCTAACTTTATCAGATTTTCAGTCTCTTATTATCCAGTGTCTTACTATAATCAATCTTCCTGGTAACTTTTACCACCTGTTGATTAGAATATTGTAGTCTTTAAATTGCCCTTAGTCCTGAACAAGTCGCTGCCTTTACATATCAAACAACTTTTGTTTTATTAAAAAGCAACGTTCACACGGGGCAACATGATATACAATACAGAATTACATTTGCATAACGCCTTTCACGTCGGGAGATGTCCCAAGGCGCTGGACATTCAGGGATTTGGACCTGAGCTAGGGGTTGGAATCGGGGAGGACAGCCGAAGGCTTGGTCGAAGATGAAGGTTTTGAGACGAGGCAACAACCACAATAAGATTTCATTTATAGAGTGCCTTTCACGTCGGGAGGATGTCCCAAGGCGCTGGACAGTTGGGTCGGGACCCGAGCAGGGGGGAAATGGTCAGGGTGAGGGGAGGGAAGGGAGGGAGCCAGGAGGGAGTAGAGTCGAGAGGGGAGCTGAAGGCACGGTCGAAGAGAAAGGTCTTGAAACCAGCCTTGAAGGAGGAAAGGGAGGAAGCAAAGCGAAGGCACTGGGGGATGGAGTTCCAGAGCCTAGGGGCTGAGAGGCTGAAGGCCCGACCACCGATGGTAGGGCGATTGGGGCGGGGGACGTGGAGCAGACCGGAGCCGGAGGAACGGAGGGTACGGGCGGGTAGGTAGGGGGATAGTAGGTCGGAGAGGTAGGAGGGAGCGAGGCCGTGAATGGCCTTATAGGTGAGGATGAGGATCTTGAAATCAATCCTCTGGGGGATGGGGAGCCAGTGGAGGCGAGCGAGGGTGGGAGTGATGTGGTCCCGAAGCCTGGTGCGGGACAGTACACGAGCTGCAGAGTTCTGAATGACCTGCAGCTTGTGGAGGGAGGTGCCGGGAAGGCCGGCGAGGAGAGAGTTCCCATAGTCCAGCCTTGAGGTGACAAAGGCGTGGACCAGGGTTTCAGCAGCGTGAGGGGTGAGGTAGTGCTGTAGTCTGGCGATGTTCCGGAGGTGATGGAAGGCGGTGCCAGTTGTGGTGCGGATGTGAGGGAGTAAGGACAGCTCAGGGTCGAACAAAACGCTGAGGTTCCTGACTGACTTTGAGAGGTGGAGAGTGCAGCCTTGGATGCTGATGCTGTCAGCGCCTGAGGTGCGGAGGCGCTGGCGCGAGCCAATCAGGAGGGCCTCGGTTTTTCGCACGTTGAGCTGAAGAAAGTTGTAGGGGCTGAGAGGCTGAAGGCCCGGCCACCGATGGTAGGGCAGTTGGGGCGGGGGATGTGGAGCAGACCGGAGCCAGAGGAATGGTATGGGCAGGTAAGTAGGGGGATAGTAGGTCGGAGAGGTAGGAGGGAGCGAGGCCGTGAATGGCCTTGTAGGTGAGGATGAGGATCTTGAATTCGATCCTCTGGGGGATGGGAAGCCAGTGGAGGGGACAGTACACGAGGCAAGGGAGGGAACGAGTCCAAGGGATTGTGTGCAGAAAGGCTGAAGGCCATGCCACCAATGGTGGAGCAGGCCAGAGCCTGCTGAGCAGAGGGAGTGGACAGGTTGATATGGGGTCAATAGGCCAGAGGTAGGGATGGGCAAGGCTATGGAAGGCTATGAAGGTGAGGATGAGGATTTTGAACTCTATTGTCTGGGGAATGGGAGCCAGTGGAACCAGGTGAGGGTGTTGGGGATACGGAGCCTGGTGCGGGAAAGGATACAAGCTGCAGAGTTCTAGATGATCTGCAGCTTGTGGAAGAGAAAATTTGGGATATCAAAGCATTCTTCCAAGTATGTTTTTCTCTAAGGCTTCTTTCGGATTGTTCGAGCTGGACAAGCAGCAGGAAAGCTTGCCAGGCAGTGGCAAGCTATGTGGTTTTAGTTTGTTAGGCTCCAGTAGTACCCCAAAGCACACTGGGGTCCCCAAGCTTTGGCTCTTGCCAACCTGCACCTAATACTTTCAAAAATTCGATAAGCAGGATGTGACTCTCCAGGGGGAGAGTGCACATTCCATTCCAACAAATATATCTGAAATTTCCATGTTTTAGTGGAATATATGGAACTCTGTTTGGTTTTATTCCTCACATGGTGATCATTTTCTGCATGCATCAGACACCAAAAAAAATAGGTAAGAAGTTAGGTGGTGATGAGCTGTTTTCAGGAGGTATGGTTCCAGAAGATATAAAGATTTTGATGTTCATCAATATGGTGGGGGGGGAAAGAGTGTATATACATCAGAAACCGAATAAAGTGCTATTTGTCTATTACATTTTCCTATGCTTTAACCAGTCCCAAATAATTTGCAGTGAATACTTACCTTTCTGTATTCATAAATTGAAACAGTACTTAAATTTCTGTCAAATGTGATCCATAGAAGGTGCAAAAATAAGATTATGAAATGAGCAATTTAGGAAATAGCTGGAAGAGAGAATCTTTGTATCAGAAAAAGGAAAGTATAAACTTAGAATAACTGACTTGTTAGAATTGGACCAAAAAATGTTTGTTCAGTTTATCCTATATCTAACTTATATCCCAGCTAAGGTATTTCAGACGAGACATTAAACCAAAGTCATGGAAATCCCCCAACTAAAATTGATCACTTTTTAGTTATTTGTAGGACATTGCTGTGTGCAAATTGGCTGGCACCCCCCAATACAGTCACTACACGTTATGGACTCGTGGAGTCCTGTAGCTCAGTGGTTAGAGCACTTGCTTTGCAAGCGAGAGCCCTGAGTTCAATTCCAGGCAGGTCAGGGCGAAACCTTGGGCAAGTTTCCTTACTCCACACAGAGCCTAATAATAATCCCTCCAAAACCAAAACCAATAATAAATTGGTCATTTTCAATCTACAACTGTTTGTGGGACATTGCTGTGCGCAATTGGCTGCCGCATTCGCCCACAAATATACAGTCAATTCACTTTACAGTGTGTTCTGTGAAGCGCTTTGGGACGTCCTCCCGACGTGAAAAGCGCTATATCAAATGCAAGGATTATTATTATTATTATAGCCTTGAAAGGCGTAATACCTTTCAAATACCGACTGTGCTTATGGTCACCAGTTCACTCCCCCCCCCCCGGATCAGTGTCAGGCTCCGGCACTGTTAAGCGCTCCCCAGGTGAAGGGCACTATATCAATGCAAGTTGTTGCTGTTACTTCAAATGTAAGGATGATTATTAGAAAACATTTTCAAAAACATGGTACGGGACATTTACTCTGCACTTGTCTCGGGTCTGAGGGAGAAGAATCTTGGGTTAGAAGAAATCAGGCAGATGCCAGAACCAACACTGACAATCTACATGTACTGTATGTAGTATCGTTCAGGTGGAGAAGAACACAGCTTTTTGTGTTGGTGGTGTGTGTATTGGGGGGTGGGGGGGGGGAGAAGGAAGGCGGCAGAAAGCGTGGTCAAAGTGCTGGGGCCTTCGGTTTTAATCTGAAGCAGGAGCCACAGGAGGGTAAATAATCATCATCATCATAATAATAATATAGTAACAATAAATGCGCTTCAGAGAACAGACTGTAAAGTGAACAGACTCTATATTTTGTGGGCGAAACGCCACAAGTGGGCACCGGGTAACTTGCCGGAGATTCGCCGAGGACAGGACAGGACAAGACAGGACGGGACGGGAGGAAGGTACCGGCTCCGGGAGGCTGCGGCTCCCTCCACGACAGCCCGGGGCCTGCGCCGAGGACACGCTCTTCAACTGCCCCAACGGTTGGGGCAGCGTCACTTGACGACGGCCAAGCGTCCTCTTCCGCTTCACGTAACCGCACAGTGTCAGCGGCCCGGCCTGTACGTTCCAGAGGGACCAAGCAGCCCGCGTTCCTCCTGCATTCGGCCACCGATTGCCGGGACCCCCGTCACCTGTTGATCACCCGCACGGAGAGCGGTCTCCCTCCCCCTCCCCCCGCCCCGCGCAGTCGTTTCCTTTTTGTTTTGTTTATCGTTCGTGTGGGAGAGAGGGAGGGAAGGGGCGGGGCTATGATGACGCATTCGTTCACTGACGCACCGATCAGCCAGTCAGCGAGCGGACCGGTGAGATGGACCGGCCCCACGCGCCGCGCCGTGCGCCAATGGCGTTGCGGACTCGGCGGGAGGGGGCGGGACGGGGAGCGAGCGCAGGTCTTCTGTTGGGTTTGAAAGTTCCGTTAAACTCCCAGCGCGAGCGAGAGCGGGTCACAGGAGGGAAGGAGGGAGGGAGGGAAGGAGGGTGTCGCCGCCACCGCCACCGCCTCGCACATGATGGGCGGACACTTTGTTCACTAGTCACTAAACCGACTTTCATCTTTAAAAAGCCCTTGTGTGTGTGTGTGCGTGTGCGTGTGTGAAAAAAAATATGGACCGCGGGGAGGTGGACCCGAGGTCCACTTGTCCGCCAAGGTCCGGAATCCCGGCCTTCGGTGGCTTGAGGCGGGAGGCGGAGCTGCTGGGAGCGGGAGACAAGCGATGCCCTTCGCCCACCTCGCCATCAGTCAGGCACAACATGAAGCGCCTGCTCAGAGAGTTCAAGGACTTGTATGAGGAGAAGCTGAGGCACACCGAGTTTAGAGATGAGAATAATCAAGGGTTGAGGGTAAGTAAGTTTCCTGGAGAAGGCATCAAGAGCATTGAGTTTCTGAACCACGCAATCGAACAATATTTGGAAAAATGTTTTGTGCCACTTTTGTTTTTGAACCAAAGCGGATAAAGCGATCGGAAAAGGCATTCCTTGCACGGTCAACATCTTCACTCCCGCGGATCAGAGCTCCTCAACCTCCCTGGGCTGGCTCTCCCCCCCCCCACCCACCCACCCCATCCCAAGACCCACTGAACTGGTGCGCAATCTCGGCATCTGGTTCAACTCCCAGCTTCCCTTCCACCCCTGACCAGGACCGCCTTCCTCCACCCTGCCACATTGCCCGAATGCAGCCGAAGCCCTCGTGCGTGCATTTGTCACCTCCCGCCTGGATTACTCAAACCCACTCCTCTCCCGTCTCCCCAGCTCCACTATTCAAAAGATCCAGCTCATTCAGAACTCCCTGACGCCTGCGTACTGGCCCGGGGCCAAACTCTGTCCACATCTCATCAGTTCTGGTCAGGCTCCACTGGTTCCCCATCACCGAACGGATCGACTTCAAGATGTTCACACTCGTGTTCAAATTCACTCTCTGGCATCTCCAACAACAACAACAAGATTACATTTGTATAGCGCCTTTCAGGTCGGGAGGACATTCCCTACCTTTCCGACCTCCTCACTCCGCAATCCAACACCCGGCACCTCCTCTCAACTGGCACCGGCCTCCTGCTTGTCCCTCGCATCCTCCGCTCAATAATTCGAGGTTGTGCTTTCAGCCATTATGCCCCGAAACTCTGGAACACTCTTCCCCCAATCCCTTTGTCTTGCCCCCTCTCTCCTTTTAAAGTCCCGCCTGAAAACCTTCCTTTTCGACCGTGCTTATGGCCACCACCCCTGCCCCGGCTCAGAGTCATGCTCCACCACTGATAAACGCTCAGAGATGTTACCCTGGTAGGAGGGCGCTATATCAGTGCAAGTTGTCTTGTACTTTCCTAAATGGCGAAGTGCAAGTGGCAATGGGGGTGGGTGGTGAGAAACACTTTAGAGCAGTCATGACCACACAGAGAAAGGAGTTTCTTCTCCCCATATCCTGGCCCAACAATTTCTCTAAAATAAAATTTGGCGCTCACTTTTGTCACGGCTGTGTGGGATATTGCTGTCCGCAAATCAGCTGCAGTGATTTGCCTACAAAAATACAACAAATTACATTTGTATAGTGCCTTTCACGTTAGTATGACTTCCCAACACTCTGGACAGTCAGGGATCTGCACCACATACAAGTCACTACACCTTTACAGAGAAGCATTTTGAGGCATTGTTCTGACCTGAAAGGCACTACATCAAATGCAAGGATTACCATAAGGATTTTTATGATTTTAAAGACGATATCAGTTCATTGGTAGGACTCAAAACTACAACTTAGGGAAACGTATTCAGTTAGGGGACAGGAGATGTGAATCAAACCATCATTGTTATTGTTTTAGAAGTTGTTGTTATAATATCAACAATAGCATTCCTGCCTGAATCTTGCCCACTTCCTCCATCCCTGCTAATCCTGGCTGCACTCTTCACTCAGCGAACACCAGCCTGCTTCACACCCCCTGCCATCCCACCCACCATCGGTGGGTAAGGTTTCTGCCCTTGCTCTCTGGAACGCCATCTCAGAATCCCTCTGTCTCACTTCCTCACCAGCTTCAAAGCCCCGACATAAAAAGCATTATATACCAAGCATTGCTTGGAATACAAATTAAAATAAAAGAAAATACATGTTACAGTCCAGTGTCTTCTGCCTAGTTTCTTTTTTTAGTCGAGAAAGCGAACTCACGAATTTGAAGACACAAACCGATTTTGACCAAGTGCTTCCCTCATGTGAAAACTATCTTTTTTCAATGGTTCTCCCCTTATCAGTTGAGAAAGACACTGGCCAACCTTACCGATGAAGATCAAAAAGGGCCAAGGGTTGATCCTAATCTATCTTGAGTTAGGTGGGTTTGGTCAGGATAGCGGTGGGGGTTTAGCAACTAACCTAAATATCTCTGAATATCTCTGTACTGGTGAAGGAATAAATCAGCCAAGGTTTCTGATTGGTATTCAGTGACATCTATTGACGGTAGATCTAAAGTCTGCTGCCATGCCATCACAGTTGAACACCTTGTTGGTACTTATTATCATGAAGAATGTTTGTTAGAGCAAGAATATTTAGGGAATGCACAGTTTTTAATTTTTTGTTTATACTTCAAAAAAAATAATAATTTGGTTACTCAATCCATAACTGTATATGGGATACTGCTGTGCGCAATTGGCTGCTGTGTTTTGCCTACAAAATATACAGTCAATTCATTTTGCAGTATATTCTCTGAAGCACTTTGAGACGTCTTGAAGACGTGATAAGGCGCTAAATCAAATGCAAGGATTATTATTATCCTCAACTGACTGTTTTACTGCTGACAATAGAACATTGTCCCATTTCACAGATGAAGCAGTCAGTATTCAAAGAGTTCTCCTCAATGGTTCTGAGCTCTTGGGCATTCAGAGGAGGGAGTTGGTTTTCTTGGCACTTTTGGGGAGTCCAGAAGCAAGTGATGAAGTGAAGTGGGTGCAGGGAGGGAGGAGGAGGGCTCTGTCATCTGTTCTCAAGCACCCTGGAGGTGGAATTATTTTTACGATGGGCATGTCTGTTTGATGAAGGCACTCTCAGTGTGATCTGAATTAAGCAGCTGGTGTTGAGAAAGCCTTATACATGGCATTGGGACCTGGACCTCTAGAGCATCTCAAGGTGTTTGGAACATCTAAAGGTGTCTTGTATAGGTCTACGCTGAAGGCAAATTTCAGTCGAACAATCGTGGAGGAAATTTAGGGTTGGGATGACAGCTGCTGGAAAGCTGCTTGGAATCTGTATTTGTGAACACGGGCTCTTATTTTTAATAGTTAAAACACTGTCTTGCAAGTCTGAACAGATATAATAATAATAATAATAATCCTTTCACGTCTTCTAGACGTCTCAAAGCGCTTCAGAGAATATACTGTAAAGGGAATTAACCATATATTTGTGGGTGAAATAAGGCAGCCAATTGAGCACAAAAGTGTCCCACAAACAGTCGTGGATTGAAAATTACCAATTTTGCTATTGTTTTTTTTTGGAGGGGTTATTATTACAGATATGTTATAGAAGCAGCATGCTTCCCTCAAGCGATCGAGTTTACATTTCATTTTAGATGCAGGGAAATTTCTGTGTAGGTGATATACATACATGGAACTTGTAGTGTGGTTTTCATACTCTTAAGCATGGGGATGAGTTTCAAACTCACCTGGCTGACCCAAAAAAAGCATTGCCAGTCAGGTACAGAAGTTGATTTTCTATATCAGCTATCCTGTTGCCTACCTTCACTGACATTGACCATTTCATAGTTTAAATTGTGCAAATTGAATTTGAAAATTGGCTGTTTAATACAATATAAAATTATAACAATCCTTTATAATCCTTGCATTTGGTATAGTGCCTTTCATGTCAGGAGGATGATTCAAAAAACTCTTCACAGCATATATTGTAAAGTGGAATGTATTTTGTAGGCAAGTGTGCACACAAATTAATTGGAACAGTGTGATGCATTTAGAAGCAAGGTGCTTTATCTTAATTTTTTTAATTAAAAAATAGGTGACTACTTTTAACTATTTGAACAAATGTGTCCATTTAATAAGTCTTTGCACGCTAGGGAAAGATTTTCTATTTTGGCGATAGTAAGACATATTTTAATATATAAGCAACATCAAAGCTAGAACACTGTAGCAGAAAAAGTGCTTATACACACACCACAAATGCAATTTTTTTCTTCAGTTTCTAATTAGACCTTTGAAATACAACATATGCATAACCTAATGCTCAGGTAGTTCTGGCCTATTGGGTGAATGCAAAAAATACAGTAATAATAGTCATCCCATTTGGTATTGTGCCTTCCATGTCAGGAAGTGCAAAGTGCTTTGCAGGATATACTGTAAAGTGGAGTGACAACGGCAGCCAATTTGCACATAACAATATCCTGCAAACAGCTATGAAGTGAATGATCAATTTTATTTGGGCGAATGTTGGTCAGGAAACTGGGAGAAACTCCCTTCTCTTTTCAAATAGTGACATGAGATCTTTAACATCCAGCTGAACAGCAGACAGGACATTAATTAATGACAAGATAATTTGTTTATTCTTAGATTCAGAATAAAGTAGGCTAATGCTTTGTTGCTAAATTTTGACTTTTGTTTTCAGATGAAGATAAGAATTTTTCAATCCTATGTAAATGATCTCAGTGATCAGAATGACGTCTTGGTACAAACAGTTGAAGATCTTGAAAGAGAGGCAAATGAAAAAGTTGCTAATCTCAATTCCAAACTGAAGAAAGCTGACCAGATGTTAAATGTAAGTGCCATGCATTGGAAGCTATTGTCTTAAGAATGGTTAAAATCATTGAGAGTACCTTTATTTCTTTAGCTTCTAAAACCATAAAATTAAATTGGGAGTGAAACACTAACCCATTATTTCACCTATTTGAGGTGAATAGCTCAGAAGTTAGATCTTTGTTCTTAATAAAATATAATTCAAAATCTTTTCTCCCTTCTGGGATGTAAGTCAATAAATGACTTGGCATCCTCAAATCAAACTTTTATAACACTTTTTGTTTTTATATAAAGAACTGTGTCCTGCATTCTGTTCCACTAGAAAATTGTAATGTACAACTGGACTAAGAAGAGAGTTTGTTAATTTTATGTGCAATTGTGAGAAAGCTTATTGAATGCCTGATGATCCAAGATCACGGAGTTACTTTTGCTATTTAAGGGTGTAGAAGCTGTTGTCATTTTACCAGTGACAACTTTAAAGCTATTAAGTTCACTTTAAAGCTATTAAGTGAACAACACAAATGTTCCGAATGCATCTTTAAAGCTGTATGTGGTAGCTGAAAATTCATAATTTGTCAGTTTAATAGAGGGAGGAAAGAGGAACTTTCAAAGAAAACCAAATGAAATAGAACATCAAGGGAAGATTGTAATTTTTTTTGACTGAGTATTTAACGAAGCAGCTAGTCTCACTGAAGGTGCTGAGTTAAGACTGACATCTTCCCTGAGGTATGAGATATGTTGTGGAGGTCCATTTACTTCCCAAGACAACTACATGCACTTGTACTTTCAGTTACATGTGTTAGGCAAGGCAGTTAGAGAAAGCAAAGATGTAAATATTTGACAAATACTTAATTTATTGAGTGAATTAATGTAACATTGTTTGTAATGTTTTGGCTGGATTATAAATTATTTGTGGATCAAGTCTTGAGGAACCAGGAGCACAACCCAAACCTTGAAATATACTTTGGAGCTTTTTTTCTATCAGTTAGAATGTCAATGTGCCAATACAATATAATGACCACTTTTATTTGCTTAAGCATTTATTTTAAAAAATGGAGAATCTTTATTTATACTTAACCCACCACCACAACATTGCCCAACTCCGCCACTGCTTCACCCCTCAGGCTGCCGAAACCCTCATACTCGCATTTGTCACCTCAAGGCTCAACTGCAGAAACTCCTTCCTTGTCAGCCTCCCCAACTCTTTCCTCCACAAGCTGTAGATCATCCAGAACTCTGCAGCTCGTGTCCTCTCCTGCACCTGGCTCCGTGACCCCTTCAGCCCCCACCCTTGCCCGGTTCCATTGGCTCCCCATCCCTCAGAGGATAGAATTCAAAATCCTCGTCCTCACTTTCAAGGCCCTCCATGGCCTGGCCCTCTCTGACCTGCTAACCCCTATCAATCTGTCCGCTGACCTCCGTTCAGCAGGCTCCGGCTCCATATCTCCCGCCCGACCATAGACGGCTAGGTTTTTAGCCTCTCTGCCCCAATCTTTGGAATTTCATCCCACAATCCCTTTGCCTTGCTCTTTCCCTTGCCTCATTCATGGCACAAGTTATGGCTCTCCTTTTCAACCGTGCCTTCATCCGCTCTCCTACCTCTTTGCCTATTCCCTAGGTGAACAGAGGTGTGTGGATTCTTCCCACTCAGCTCCTGTTAACCAAGCCAAAGTCCTAAAGTGTAGGGTGGCCCTAGTGGGACAAACAGCGGGATGCTTGGAGTACAGTGCTTTCAGCAGCAAGCTATGAGATTTTAGCTAGTTAAACTCCAGAAGCACCGCAACATACATTCTGGTGTCCTTAATCCTTTGCTTTTGCTAATCTGTACCTACTAATCTTGGAATTATGCAAACAAGATGCGTCCCTCTGGGGAGGGAATGTGCATTCCATTGTAATTTATGAAAATTTCTGTGTGTAGTGGCATGTATTGAACTCTGTTTGGTTCAGATACTTTTAAGCATGGCGTTTGTCAGACACCTGGCTGAACAAAAAAATGCAACAATTGATGACTTTAACATGCTATGATTATTACTGTACACTGTATTGCCAAAATGTAAATGCAGTGACAATTACAGAATAGGAAATCACTAGATCTGAAACCAGGTAAATCTAGTATTATGTCTATTAAATGTTTTAATTACAGTTTCTTCATACATTCTTGTTAATTTATGGTGTCAAGGAAATTGCTAGTTGTCTACACATCTGTAGTGTCAAACATCAAAATAAATTATAATGTTGACTAATAAAGCTCGCCCTGTCCACTGGCACCATTCCCACCCCTTTAAAGATGGACGTCATCACTCCTTCCTTAAAAAACCCTCCCTGGACGCATCCCTGCTCTCAAGCTACCGCCCACCTCCAACCTCCCTTTCCTTTCCAAGGTTCTGGAATGAGTCGTTGCTTCCCAGCTTCACTCCTTCCTCTCCCACCACTCCCTTCACAAACCCCTCCAATTGGGTTTCCGTGCCGCCCATAGCACAAAAACAGCTTTGGTCAAAGTGACAAATAACATTCTGTCTATCTGCGACCAGGGCTCCCTTTGCCTCCTCGTCCTCCTTGATCTCTCTGCTGCCTTTAATACAGTTGATCACTCTATCCTCCTCCATCACGTCTCCTCTCACCTCAACCTTCATAGTTCTGTCCTTGAATGGTTCAAATCCTACCTCTCCCATCGTCTCCACTTCATCTCCACAAATGGTTTCCCCTCTAGCCCCCGCACCATCTCATGCGGATTCCTCAGGGCTGTGCCCTTGGTCCCCTCCTTTTCAATACCTACACGCTCCCTCTTGGTGACATCATCCGCAGACATGGGGTCAACTTCCACATGTTTGCGGATGACACCCAACATCTATCTCTCTGCCTTCACTCTTGACTCCAGGACTGCTGCTGTCCTGACAGATTGTCTGTCCTGGATGACAGCTAAGTTTCTTCAGTTGAACGTCAACAAGACCGAGGCTCTCCTGATTGGTTCCTGTCAGTACCTCCACACCTCAGGAGTTGACAGCATCACCATCCAAGGATGCACACTCCACTTTACTAAACCAGTCCGGAATCTTGGTGTCTTGCTTGACCCTCAACTATGCTTTCTCCCCCACATCCGTGCCATGACTTGTTCTGCCCTCCCACCTCCGCAACATTGCCCAGCTCCGCCACTGTCTTGCACTGCAGCCCGCTGAAACTCTCATATACACATTCATAACATCCAGGCTTGACTCCCTGCTTGTTGGAGTCCCCAACTCCATCTTCCATAGGCTACAGATCATCCAGAACTCTGCAGCCCGTGTCCTCTCCCGCACCAGGCTTTGTGACCCTATCCTCGTCCGACTTTACTGAGTACCCATCACACAGAGGATACAGTTCTAGATCCTGGTCCTCACCTTCAAAGCCCTCCATGGCCTTGGTCCGCCCTACCTCTGCGACCTCCTAACCCCCTACTAATCTGCCTGCTCCCTCCGCTCAGCGGGCTCCGGCCTCCTTCTCGCCCAATGGCGGGCGAGCCTTCAGCCACTCTGCCCCACCCTCTGGAACGCCATTCTGCAGTCCCTCCGTCTCACCCTCTCTCTTGCCTCCTTCAAGACCCATCTCAAGACCCTCCTCTTTGATCTTGCCTTGGATCACTTTCCTTTCACCCCCTGCGCTTCACCCTCCCCAATCCTGACCCGCAGCTCGGGTCCGAAACACTGACTGTCCAGCGCCTTGGGACGTACTCCTGACATGAAAGGCGTTATACAAATGTAATTGTGTTGTTGTTGTATTACAGTCCTCTCTTTTTGACAGGAACTGAAGTTCAAATGGGAAACCTCAAAGAAAGTAGCTGATAACCTTCTTGCAGAGAACCGGGATATACAAATAGATCTCAGCGCCGTGATTGCCGCTCTCCAGGAAGCGATAGTAACACAGAAGCTTGACGTGGGTGCTTTTTCTTTCTCAGCCTCAAAATCAAATGATTACATGATTTATAACACAATGACGTTATAATAGTATCAGATAAGAGTGAATTGGTAGCCAGCTCGGCTACCATTTCAGATACCTACGATTCCTTTGATGCATCGATTTTTAAATTTAATCCTTTGGAATCCTTTAGTTCACAGAAATGTCTGTTTTTTTTAATAACATTTTGCAGTGGTTTTACCTCCTGTACTTGTAGTTTGTTCCACATGTCCAGCACACAATACTCTAAAAAATGGCCGACTTTTGGGTCATCAGGTTGCCGCCAACTTCACTTCCTACTTTGCATAAACTCAGCAAAAAGGAAGCGATGTTGGCAATGACTTGAAAGTTGGCCATTTTTCTTTTAACCACAGTTATAAGCTAATGCATAGGGAGTGAACAGTCGTTGCACACATGTTTTGGGATGTATTAGCTTGGCTCAGTTGTAGCAATCTTGCCTCGGAGTCAGAAGATTGGGTTCAACAACAACAAAATTACATTTGTATAGTGCCTTTCACGTCGGGAGGACATCCCAAGTCGCTGGACAATCAGTGTTTCGGATCCGAGCTGCGGTCAGGATTGGGGCGGGTTGGAGGTCAGGGGCCGGAAGCAGGGTGATCAAAAGCACGTTTGAAGAGGAGGGTCTTGAGATGCGTCTTGAAGGAGGCAAGGGAGGGGGCGATGTGGAGGGACTGCAGGATGGAATTTCAAAGGATGGGGGCAGAGTGGCAGAAGGCACGTCCGCCAATGTTGGGGCGGACGAGGCAGGGATGTGAAGCAGGCTGAGTGGAGGGAGCAGGCAGGATGGTAGGGGGTAGGAGGTCACCGAGGTAGGGGGGAGAAAGGCCATGGAGGGCTTTGAAGGTGAGGACCAAGGTCTTGAACTGTATCTTCTGTGATGGGAAGCCAGTGGAGTTGGGCCAGGATAGGAGTGATAGGTCACAGAGCCTGGTGTGGGAGAGGATACGGACTGCAGAGTTCCAGATGATCTGTAGCCTATGGAGGGACTTGGAATCACACAGTCTAAGCTGACAATGACAATGCAGTGCTGGGGGGGTGTTGCATTGTCAGAGATGATGTCCTTTGGATGAGACGTTAAATTGAAGTCTCATTTCCCTGTTCAGGCACTGATAGCATCGCTATCCAAGGATGCACACTTCACCACGCTGAGCCAGTCCGGAACCTTGGAGTCTGGTTTGACCTTCAGCTGTCTTTTCTACCCCACATTCGTGTCATGTCCTACTCTGCCTTCCCCCACCTCCGCAACATCGCCCGGCTCGCCACTGCCTCAGGCCGCCGAAACACTCATCCACGCATTCATCACATCTAGGCTCGACTGCGCCAACTTCCTCCTTGTCAGCCTTCCCAACTCTTCCCTCTACAAGCTGCAGATCATCCAGAACTCTGCAGCTCGTGTCCTCTCTGGAACCAGGCTCCGTGACCCATCACTTTTGCCCGGCCATCCTCGCCTGGCTTCACTGGCTCCCCAACACCCAGAAGATAGAGTTCAAAATCCTCGCCTTCAAGGCTCTCCACGGCCTTGCCCCTCCCTACCTCTGCAACCTGGTGACCCCATATCAACCTGTCTGTTCCCTCCTATCAGCAGGCTCTGGCCTGCTTCACGTCATCCCCACCCCCTGCCCAGTCCTCTCCACCATCGGCGGCCGGGACTTCAGCCTTTCTGTTACCATCCTATGGAACTGCATCCCACATTCCCTTTGCCTCACTCCCTCCTTTGTCTCCTTCGAGGTGCATCTCAAAACCCTCCTCTTCGACCGAGCCTTCGGCCACCCTCCTACCCTCCCTGCCCACCACCCCCCTGATCCCGACCCCCAGCTCGGGTCAAGATACCTGACTGTATTGGGACATGCTCCAAGGTTGTATTTTAATGTTAAAGATTCCATGGTACTCTTCGAAAAGGGAAGCGAGTTTCTCCCAAGTGTCCAGGCCAACAATCCCCCAATTCCTTTTGGAGAATCTAGGTACATGCGATTAACTGGTATGAAGAAGTCATAGATACGTACACATAGAAACACGAGTAGGCTATTCAGCCCCTCGAGTCTGTTCCATCATTTTATAAGATCATGGCTGATCTGAACCCCAAGTCCAGTTACCCGGCCTTGCCCCATATCCCTTAATACCCAGATCTAACAAATCTACCTACATCTTGAAAACTCCATTCTTTACCTGTGAGATCTATTTCTGGGCATTGTAGGTGAGCTGTATATTGAGGGAATGGAAGTATTGTTGTTACCCTGTTAGACTGACTATTGTGTTAGAATTTCACATGAATATGGCTAACACGGATGACTACTTTGGGTAGGCTAGCAATGTAATAAAATAATTGCTGTTTCTAATGTTTCTTTGCACTGTTTAATAGTTGAACTTTCCAGCTTTCTGGACAGTGGTAACTTTGAATACAGGTGGACATGATGATATCGTAGAAAGTAATTGGGGGGAAATGTTGATTTGAAGAGATGGACATTTGCTTATAAATTCCACTGATGTTTAGAAAGACCCAATGTAATTGTTGTATTTTTCAGTCGCAAACAGCAGTTGGATTTATCAATACACCATTTAATTAAGTTTCTAGCATCACAGAACCTTTTGACTATTCTCTTAACGGCTCTCTTATTTCAAAGGCGATGACTGATTCAGAGATATGATTGCATGGACCTTCTGTACCTTCTAATGGTCATTCCTCAGCGAATGTCGATAGAATCTTCAGCGATGAGCATTCGTTAGACTTAATGAGGCATAAATACCCAATCACAAACTTGCAGTAATAATTATTTTGCACATTTCAATGAGTTTAAGTGGTAATTTCAAACTTAACTGCAGAGAAATATAACTGCAGGGTGTATTTTACCTATACACAAGGCACAAAAAGAGCAGTGAAAACATTGCTTCTATGAGGAACCAAGATTTTGACTGGTACTGGGCTTATTGTGCCACAGCATTTCTGGTTATCGGGCTATGTGTAGCTTGCTGCCCAGCAGGTTAACAAACGTGGTTCTAGAATGTATAGTATCAGCTCATTTACAGACAGTGATAAAATGTAAATGGAGGATGTGTGGATTTCGTACCCTAAATGCAGCTTGAGGCTGAAAATCTGACATTACAAACTAGACATGTTTCATAGAATCAGAATTATATGGCACAGAAGGAGACCATTCAGCCCATCGTGTCTGTACCAGGTCTTTTAAAAGAGCTATCCAAATCAATCCCACTCACCCGCTCTCTCCCCATAGTTCTGCAAACTTGTCCTCCCCCAAATAATTATCTTCTCTCTTAAAAGTTATTATTAAATCAGCTTCCACCACTCTTTCTTGCAATTCATTCCAGATCCGAACAAATTGTGTGAAAAAAATTCTCCTGACCTTCCCTCTGTTTCTTTTAACTTTTTATAAAGGCTAGTCTCTCACATGCTTTTTTAATGGCTGTATCTACCTGCCCTGCCACCTTCAAAGACTTACTTATATGAACCCCCCGGGTTGCTCTATTCCTTCACCCCCTTTAAGATTGTACCGTCTAATTTCTGACAAGTTATCACATATACAATATCAAATGCAATCGTGAATGTGCTGTTGATAAGAAACATTGCAGAGCATGTAACTATAACTAACCTACAGGAAGAGAATTTTAAAAAATCCTTTTTTAGCATATCTTTGTCAAAAAGGGTGGTCATTCACTTCATTGTTGCTTGTGGGACATTGCTGTGCACAAATATTGGTTGCCGGAAATACACAGTTACTGGACTTGAAGGTAAATCCTGTAAAGTGTTTTGCTGGTGTCTTATCAAATGCAAAGATTATTAAAAAGGAGATGAATATGCTACTGCCCTACATAACATGTATAACTGCAAGCAGCCATAAACGGGAACGTTGTGGTGAATTTGATATTTAGTGCATGAAATATAACTAGATGTGTGTATTATGGTCTCCCTACTGCCATTCTCAGTGGTGATGTCAGTGAAGCCAGGTCCAGCTTGCAATCACATGTGTGACCGCTGGTTTGTGACATACCAGCATTTAAAAAAAATCCCAAATCTAGCATTGTACTATTTGACAGTTGAATGTTGAATGTTGAATCAGGGAGCTGGAAGTCCAATACCGTGAGCTTGACTTCAGGGATGTTGACGTGGGGGGGAGTGGGGTGTGGGAGAGAGGATGTGGGAAATGCACATCCGGGTATATTCACCGTGCTAAATATTCAGAGTTGATGGGTCTTGGAAGGGCAGGGCCGTCACTGGGGGCAGGCAACCCTGCAAACCAAAGCTCTAATGGATAGAGTGGTCCAAGACAAGCAGCGGGAAAGGTTGCCAGGCAGTGCTCTTATGCGTTTTTAGTTGGTTAGACTCCAGCAATACCCCAAGGCACACTCTGGGGTCACCAAGCTTTGGCTCTTGCCAACCTGCGCCTAATACTTTCAGGAATTAGGTAAGCAGGATGCATCTCTCCAGGGAAAGAGTGCACATTCTATTCCAATACAAATCTCTAGAATTTCCATGTGAGATGCATTGAACTCTGTTTGGTTTGGATACTCTTAGGCATGATGGGTTTCTGCAGGTGTATGACACCAGACTGACAATACTACTGAATTAATAGTGTTGTGTGTAAGCATGATGGATGACACATGCGGAAACCCATGGTATGGTATTTCAAGCACTCAAAAGATGAATTCCCATCTAAGCTCGAAAACTATGACACATGAAGAAACCCATCATGCTTACATATAACACTATCAATTCAGTATGACTGTCAAAAAATTGACAGTACTACTGAATTGATAGTGTTGTATGTAATGGTGCCGTTGCGTTTTGTTCATTTCTCTTATACAGCAGTATACTCAAAATTATCTGGTCCAATGTATAATTGTATAGGTGTGATTCAGATTCAGTGGGGAATGCTTTTTCTGAGATGGTTATAGCAGTTTTGTTTCTCGTCTGAAATAGAAGATTCTCTTAGTGCTCACTTCTCCATCTAGTGGCTAGATTGGAACTAGTCAATGCAATTAAATGAAAGTCGTTGAGTGATTATTGGGATTTAAACTCATCGTGTTAGATGGGCATCCATCTTTTTCTGCTTGAAATACCATGCCTTTTTTCCCCCCCCAATGTCATTTTAATATTTATAGTCCAGAGTTTTTAGAGATACTTCTTATAACATACTTTTTAAAAATTACAATTTGCTCTAAAAATGTAGCACATTTGTATTATTTCCCCCAAATCTTATTTCTATTTTATATAGACTATTGGACAATTAATGCCGTAAAAATTCAGTGTTTTTCATAGGTTTTGTGCTTCTGTGAATACTTGTTGGTATTTTAACAATTCAGAAATAAAGTTCATTATCAGAGTAATTAGCTTCATTGCATTAGCTTGATGGACCGCAGCACAACACCATGTCTGCAGGAAAGGGTGTGAAATTAAAGGAAGTCCTTAAATGGAGGGAGACTACACAATTCTTTAAATGAACAGGAAACAATTATTCTATTTTGTTTCAATTCTAACTGTTTGATCATGCTGCATATGTAAGACCCGTTGGTTTATTTTCATACCCATTAAACCAGCTCTTTCTATCACATATCACACAAAATCTTCCCTGATCATGGATTTCATCCCACACACTATCTCCTGGGTAATGGTCCTCAGAGATATTCCCCGATCCCCAAAGATAATCAAGCAGAATTTACAGAATATTCATTTATTCCTAAATCACCGTATTCAGTCCCGACTATTTCACTTCATTGTCACGTTTCGTTCAGTTCTTACGCCCCAACAGTATAGAAACTGTTGTTCCATGGAATACTTATTTATCTTATTCTCTGCTTTTTCCTACAACCTTTATTCTTTTTCCCCACCAGATGCAAATCAGACCCCTGATAACTCCACTAGTATTTCCCCCACCACAAAGATTTTTCTTACTTATAATGATATTCCTAAATTAATTTCATCCAGCCTACCAAATTTGCTGTTTTCTCCGTGAGCTTTACATTTTAATTTGGTTATAATAATTGATGGACATTGAACGTAAAACTAAATTATTTTACCTTTGTGCACAAATTATTTTAATAGAGCTGTTAATTTTCATTGTACTTATTAAATCCCAAGATGGTTATTTTCCTGAATTATAAAATTAAAGTACCTAGGTGAAAAAACAATGACTTGTGGGGAGAGAGGGAAGGACAGAAAATGTTCTTTTTCAAAATTAGCATGAACTATAGAGTCAGAACTCCTAAATTACACATTTAACAGGATGGATGAAATTAGCAGCATTTCAATTCATCAATTCATTTTAAATCTTGGCATCTTAAAGTCCCGACTGCAGTTAAAATGTGAACAACTGGTTTCAGTGACTCAAAAGTGTTTTTACGCACTGATTGCTGATGCCTGAAATAACTAACAAATGCCAAAACCAACACTGGTAGCAATTTCAAAGAAACTGTTCTGCAAATACAATAAAGGTTATAAATAATCTAATATTCAACAAGTATTACAGTAAATGGGAAAATTAACTTGATGGTTTGATAAATGGCGTTATTGTAAATTATGTTTGATCCAGGTTTACTGCAGCAGCATACAATTACATGGACAGTTTTACAATGCATAGAAGTGTTTCTCCACTGAGCTATGTTTATTTTCCGATACACATTACAGGATTGTGGTCATTAACTGATAAGATTTCTAGGACCAGAAGTTCCTCATGAACTTTGTAATCAAAGTGCAGATTATTTATTGCTAAACCATCAAGCCACACAATTACAAACTTGATGTTTATGTCAACAATCTTGTGTAAGACCACTGAACCAAGAACTAAAAATTGGTTCAGCTCACAAAAGTATATCTTGATTAAATAGGAATTAAAAATGTTACATGATTAAGATGACTGATATACACCAGTCAAACCATTGTAGAACAAATTTTTGTAGTTTGTTCAACTGTTTCAATTTCATTACAGCCTTATAACTCACTCTCTGATACCTTTCAAAACATAGTAGTGTGAAATATTTTAATTTAGTTAACATAAAATTTCCAGGGCTAAATTAGATGAAAAAGACTAGTCCCCCATTTTGGGGGTACAAACTGCCATTCGTGACTCGGTAAGTTGACCAGAGTGGTATGAGAAATGTCTTTCAAAGCACTTCATCAAAACAGGAAATCATGTTGGATGCAGTATTGTAATGGAATATTCCATTGATTGGGGATCTGTATTGGAGGAGTGCACGATTGTAACTTCATATGCACAATTGGCTAACAACCAAAAAACACTTCGTATTGATGGACAAATTACAATAGAAATGAACCAATTCCAATTAAATCTTAAGGCAGGCGGTGAATTGCGTAAGAAGTTGTTAAAGTGATTTAAAAGTTTGTTGGAATTGGATTTATACTACAGCCAATGCCGTTGATTGATTCCAAAATTCTTGAAATTTGAATTGCTGCCCCTAAATTGTAGTTTTAACAAATATTTTCCTTAAGTTAGTTTTGGCTCCCCCCTTTCCTCCAGTTACAAAGGTTCCAAATTACTTGTTTACTCTGTGCTTATGTCACTAAAAAGCACAGTATAAATATAGCATGAAAAGAATTTGCGGCTTTGCATCCCTATGTATTTCTTAACTGAGGAGATGGAACCACTTCGAGACTCCGCCAGTGTCCTTCTGAAACCAGCTGCTGGGAGCTTTACAAGAATGGCCCAGGTTGACTCGCCTTCCAACTCGTAAATTTTTAATTTATTTTCCTCCCTCTCTGTGGGAAGTATCTTCCCTGCTGACATACTAAGCTGTTCCAGGTTTATGGTTCTTTGAAGTCTTAAAACTGTGACAGTACTGTACAGTACATTAGTAGTAAAAGTTGCAGTGACCCACTGTTGCCCTGTGATTAAGCTTTCCTCGTGGAAGTAGGAGGTAAAGGTACCTCTGGAAAGAATGCACTTGCAACATCCGTTCAAGTTATTTCGGTTTCTGCAGCAAATTTCACTACCATGTGGTTTGTGTACTCATGACACTGACCTCTGCTCTTTGCCCTGAATGCTGGTTCTGATTGGTAGGAACTCATAGACATGAAACCTGTTTAAAGCTAGAAATTTTCAATTTTGTGTAGTATACAATTTCTGCAATTTGACTGCAGTTTGCAAAGCCTCAACGTCCTTAGATTTTTGGCTTTTAATGGAAAATAATTTATTTCTTAAAAAAAATTCAAACAGCTGACTTGCTATTGCATATGTAATCTTATTGTCTCCACTTAATTTCCTCCAGTGGCTTTTCCTCCCACCACCACATGATTCCCACTGGTGAATCTCAGCCCGTTTTCCTTGCTCCCTTCCTTTATCTCATCATGTTCCTTCTTGATGATATCAACCTTGCATTTATATAGTGCCCTTCACGCAGGGCAGCGTCTCATAGCACTTGAATGATGATCTCTTCAGATATGGCGTAAATTTTCACATGTATACTGATGACATCTGCCTCTGCTGCCACCCTTATTTACAGGTCCATTGATGATAATGATGATAATAATAATAATAATCGTTGCATTTGATATATAGCGCCTTATCACATCTTCAAGATGTCTCAAAGCGCTTCAAAGAATATACTGTAAAGTGAATTGAGTATATTTTGTAGGCGAAACGCGGTAGCCCATTGCGCACAGCAGTGTCCCACAAACAGTCATGGATTGAAGTGACCAAATTATTATTATTTTTTTTGAAGGAATTATTACCCCAGAAAAGTGATCTGACAATTGACTAACAACCGGGTTCCTACTTACTGCTAGGTAAACAGGCGCGTGGAATAATGAAACTTGCACAACGTTTCGCCTTGCCGGGAATCGAACCCAGGTCTCGCTTGTGAGGCGATTGCTCTAACTCTGAGCTACAGGACTATATCTCTCTGACCTTCTCTAGCATCACATTCCTGCTCAGCAAACTTGGTGTGTGGCTTGGTGTGTGTTCCTCAACTCGTTCACCCACCATCGACAGCCGAGCTTTCAGTCACTATGCCTTTCTCATTTGGAGCTCCCTCTCTAAATGCTTCCATCTTGTCAACTCTATATGTTTTTAAAAGTCACACAAAACTTACCTCTTCAAGATTACCTCCCCCTTCCAGAATTCCTGGAATTCTGCTGCCTTTGACACAGTTGACCACTCTATCCTCATCTACCGCCTCTACTCTCACCTCACCTCAACCTTCACAGCTCTGTCCTTGACTGGTTCAGATCATACCTCTCACTCCGTCTCCACTTCATCTCCGCAAACCGCTTCTCTTCTAGCCCCCACACCATCTCATGCGACATTCCTCAGGGCTCTGTCCTTGGTCCCCTTCTCTTAAATATCTATATGCTCTCTCTTGGTGACATTATCCGCAGACATGGGGTCAACTTCCACATTTATGCAAATGACACCCAAATCTACCTCTCTGCCTCCACCCTTGACTCCAGAACCACTGCTGACCTGACAGAAAATCAAGTCCTGGATGAGAGCTAACTTTCTTCAGTTGAACTTCAACAAGACTGAGCTCTCCTGATTGGCTCCCATCAGCCCCTCCACAACTCAGGGGCTGACAGCATCATCATCCATGGATGCACACTCTATCTTACTAAGCCAGTCCAGAACCTTGGCGTCTTGTTTGACCCTCAACTATGCTTTCTAACCCCCAACCCCAGCTCGGGTCTGAAATGCTGTACTCTGTCCAGTGCCTTGGGATGTCCTCCTGACGTGAAAGGCGCTATACAAATGTAATCTTGTTGTTGTTCTACCCCACATCCATGCCATCACCGGCTCTGACTTCCGCCACCTCCGCAACATCGCCTGGCTCCACCACTGTCTCACACCGCAGGCCGCCGAAACCCTCATACACACATTCATTACATCCAGACTTGACTATGCAAACTCCTTGCTTGTCGGCCTCCCCAACTCTTCCCTCCATAGGCTGCAGATTATGCAGAACTCTGCAATCCGTGTCCTCTCCCGCACCAGGCTCCGTGACCCTGTCATCCCCATCCTCGCCTGACTCCACTGGCTTTCCATCACACGGAGGATACAGTTCAAGATCCTGGTCCACACCTTCAAAACCCTCCATGGTCTTGCTGCCCCCTACCACTGCGACCTCCTAAACCCCTACCATCCCGCCTGCTCCCTCCACTCAGCGGCCTCCGGCCTGCTTCACATCCCCCACCTCGCCCGCCCCACCATTGGCGGGCGGGCCTTCTGCCACTCTGCCCCACCCTATGGAATTCCATCCTGTAGTCCCTCCGTCTCGCCCCCTCCCTTGCCTCCTTCAAGACCCTTCTCAAGACCCTCCTTTTCGACCATGCTTTCGATCACCCTGCTTCCCCTCCTGCCCTCCACCCTCCCCAATTCTGACCCCCAGCTCGGGTGCAGACATTGGGACCTCCTCCCAACATGAAAGGCGTTATACAAATGTAATTTTGTTGTTGTTGTAGTACATTGACTTTATTTGCTGTTTTAGTTGTACTATAATACGTTGTTGATGAGTTGTTGCATTTAATTTTTTTATATATTCTTTCCATCTGTTCTAGTTTATTTGTTATGGTCTCTCCCTTTGTTATTCTCTCATTTTCTTTCTGATGGAGTTCTGTTGCCATTACTTCAACCTGCAACAGCTATAGGAATGAATTGATTCTTTTCAATCTAAAACATAGAAAGGTGGTGAGAGGCAAAGAAGAGATTTTTAAGATTAGGAAGCGTTTGTAAAATTGGTTTTAGGTAAAAATTTCTGCCGTGTGCAAATTTTAAGAAAGAGAGGTTGTATCACAGGTCATGAGAAGTTCTGATGAAGAAAGCCCTTCTTTATTTCACCTCATCCTTGTAGAATATCTTCAAAAATAGAGCACAAAAAGAGAATGGAAAATACAGGAGACTTTTTTTTAAGTAAAACGATTATGGGCATATGGAACACACCAGCAGCACAGAATAATAAACCACAGTTTCAAAAAGGAAAGAGAGAAGCTCTTGTCAAATAACAGGATTCACGATTGCAAGATTTAGGGATAGATGCATCAATGGAATCTTGTAGGAAATTGTATGGGCCGGCAGCCTAATGGTCTGCAGTGGCCTGAAATTATTACTAAATTACTTTCTTCTCCGAGCATTTCCTTATAAAAACAATTTCGGCCAGGTTGTATATTATTTTAACTCTTGAAGGTATTTTAAAAGAGTAATTTACTAGTTTCATATTAAACTGCAAATTACTGTGACATTTGCAGGATTCATCACTGAGACATGATGTTTTACTATCTATCCTCCTCATCATTGAAATCAATAAAGCATATCACAGTCATCGATTCAGTAAAGAGTGTAGTTTTGATTCAGAAACATATCTGAATTTCTGTGTTAATCAAGATGAGGGACACTGGTGCTACAAAATGCACGCACTTTACAAGTACTTTGTGATAGTATTGGGGTCTCAGTCGAGGTATAACGCACATATTTTTAGTGATGAGGTAAAGCTTCCTCTGCTCTGTCACAAGGACTCTAACTTCAGAGTCTTTCCCATCTGCATTACAACAATAACAACAACAAAATACATTTGAAAAGCATATTGACGTCAAGATTAGTGCAATGGTTTCCTTTTCTCATACCAGTTATCCCCTGACCTCACTGAATAAATCTGGGCAGAATTATGGGCACATGTCACTTACAAGTTTGAACACATTTCTCACTTTGAACAGATTTTATGTTAAACTGGTAAAAACCAGCAGAGTCTTTCATTCCATTGTTCTGGGCTTCACTCAAACACAGATCCCAGAGGTGAAAGGACAGTCTGCTGAGCTAATTTGCCACAGGCTGATTAGACATATTAAATAGCCTTTTCCTGGCGTGGTCCTTTAATTTTACAATTATATGCTTGTGTTATATTAAGATAATGTTTAATTGCACCAAAATGAATGAAGTATAAATTGTGCGTTGCAGATCGATGAACTTGCTGCTTGCTTGACCTGCTATTTCTAAAAACGAAAGTACTGAAATCTAACTTTAGTGTCCAATTTAAATTATTAGTTTTTTGGGTATTTAAATCTCAAAATGGTATACTCTTATAGCTAATCTGTTGGTATCATTTGGATTCTGATTGTTTCTTGTTAGATGAAGCAGTGAACTCTGATGAAAAAATAACAGAGAATCAATTAGAAGACCACAATTTCTGCAAATAATTAGTTTATCTATGGGAGCATATTCAATTAAGTGAGTTCTGTTTAGATAGGATCTATGGAGAAAATCAGGACCAGAAGTTTTTGCAATTAAGTGGAAGGTAATTGGCTGATTCTCAATAAAATTCCACTTAAATCCGGAAGCTGTTCTAGACATGCCAACTCAGCAATCTGCTGTTGTGGGAGTTGAATTTTCATGTATCTGACAAAATTGTTAATCATTTGCTGTATTTTTATGCATTTTGCAAACTCACGGGTGCAGTGTTTACACTTCTTAATTATTGCATTTATGGTTGATAATTGATTTGCTTCATTATCATATTAAACCTTGATCGTATGTCATTAGGCCAGAGGAATGCAGTAAATGAGCTGTTTGATTCAGCAACATAATGAACTAATTAGGCTAATTAAAATCAATATGTGTGCCAATATCTAGCCAGAAATTTGAATGCTACTTGTATCTGTTTAAGTGGAATCCACCAGCTCAGTAACTGAGATCTAATACTGATTTATGAGTGCTTGACGATCATTAGTTGGAATAAATTGCTTGTACCAGTAGACACAGCATTATTCAAGTAGATGATACTAAGTGCATTGTTAGGTCAGTAAAGAGGGCAAGCTTACACATGTTGCAGATTGTCACCTTAAACCTCTGTTCATATATCAGGTGTATAAGATTGCAGAAATAGCCCAACATTCGTGGAATATAATCTTGTTTATATTCATTTTAACTGGTATTGAACAATGTTGTTCTTCCGATTTGTTGATTGTATTTTGCTATGGCAGATGGCTAATAAAAACCCAAATATTTTTAGTTTTGTTGCGGTGTATTTTTGATGTCAAGATACAAGAGAAAATTGAGGGGGGGGGGAAAGTTGATAACAAAATCAGGGAACTTCACTCAAATTCTTTCTCTGTTTCCCCCTCGCCCTCAGAGTCTCTCTTTCTCTGTATCTCTTTCTGAATCCTGAATTTTCTACCAAGTAAATTAATTGCATTTTCATGATGTTTCTATAGTAGCCACAGCGACAAAAATGAATTTACAAATCAAGGTATACACATTTCCAGAAACTGATGCATACCCATCATCCCAAACATTGAAGATAAAATGGTTAATTCAGATTTATAAGTCAAGTTTGGAAGAAAATTTGTTATCGATTTTTAAAAAAGTTCAGTATTTTTTGGTAAAAAATAATTTTTCAAAAAAAACTAATGGTCTTTGATCATGGTATAGTGAAATTTCAACACACTTTAAAATAAGAACCTGGTGTTTATTTTCTCTATTTTTAAAATGTAGTAGATATCTAAGTGTACAATACAATGTAGGTGGCAGGAGGAATACAAATTAATAAAGGGTCTAATAAACTTACTGTTGTGAATAAATTGTTTGTGTGCCTTTAACTGGTTGAACTATTTCCAGACTCATCTGAAACACAGATTTAACTAGGAACATTTTGCCAAATCTTGCTAAAAGCTACTTGATGTGAAGTTGCATGTATTTCTCGAAGTAACAACTGTAAAAATCACTCTGTGAATCTGTTTTGAAAACAGACAAGCTTAGTCTGGTAGCTAAATCACTTGCGAGTATTTGGCTCTTAATTAGAATGCTGCAAAATGTTTTTTTAGGCTAATCTAATAGGTTTCACTGGAAAAAGGGGACACAATTATATCACAAGATCAGTTGGGTCTTTCAGCTCATTTGTTCTTATTCTGACAGAATACAGACTGTACTTCTCCCATTATCACTTCAAACTGTTTCTTAATTGAGTCCAGTGTCCTGGCCTCAACCATCCTTGTAAACTATTCCAGCTATTAATTATCCTTTGTAAAAACATACTTCTGTAAAATCAAATGCTTTGTTGTGTCTGTCCTAAAATGACCTTTTCACAATGTGCTCTCTTGACCTATTGCCTTAGCATACCTCCAAGTATTGCTCTGGATTCCCTTTATGTCATTTAGCTGTAGTTAAATAAATTTAGGTGACAATGTCACAAATTTCATGCTTAGCTCTGTTGCCCACCTGGAAGCTTGCAGGGAATTCCTGGTATCTGCCTTCTACCTAGTGGGGACTCAAACCCGCGCTTGTCGGATGTCAAATGACCAACTAGTGACTATCCTCCTTGAGAGGGAGGTAAGCAGGGTCTCCTTGGAGCGGAACTGGTTCCAAGGTGACATGTTTGACAACGGAATGTCCGAATTGAGGCAAGCATCTGGCCATCTCGGTAGTCCACTTCCTGAGCCACATGGGTCCTCAGGACCAGGGCATTGTTCAAATCCATTCACTCCCTGGCACCTCCCTACCTCTCTGACTTCCTCACTCTCCAATCCACCACTCGGTGCCGACTGACACCGGTCTCCTGCTTGTCCCTTGCACCCTCTGTCCCACCATCGGAGGTCGCGCTTTCAGCCACTAAGCACCAAAACTCTGGAACACGCTCCCTCAATCCCTCTGATTTGCTCCCTCTCTCCCCCTTTTCAAGTCCCAACTGAAAACCTTCCTCTTCGACTATGCTTACGGCTACCTCCACAACCCCCAGCTTGGAGTCAGGTTCCGCCACTGTTAACCGCTCTGAGACGCTACCTTGAGTGGAGAATACCATATAAGTACAAGTTGTTTGTATTAACCCTGCAAGCCAAGGTCCTAATGGATCAGGTGGACCCACCTGGACAAGCAGCAGAAAAGCTTGCCAGATAGTGCTTGCAATAGCAAGCTATGCAGTTTTAGTTGATTAGACTCCTGCAACGCACACTTTGGGGGCTCCAAGCCTTGGTTCTTGCCATCCTGTGACTAATGCATCCTGGAATTAGATAAACACATTATCACCAACAATTTTGAGGGATGTCCCTTCAAAGTGTTCTGTTCAATTAAAATAAAAATAATCCTTTCATTTGAAATCGCGCTTTTCACATCTTCTAGACGTCTCAAAGCGCTTCACACAATATACTGTAAAGTGAATTGACTGTATATTTGTGGGTAAAACGCGGCAGCCAATTGTGCACAGCAGTGTCCCACAAACAGTCCTGGATTGAAATCACCATTTCTATTATTGTTTTTTTTTCTTGAGAGATTATTATCAGTGTGGAGTAAGGAAACTTGCCCAAGGTTTCGCCTTGTCGGGAATCGAACCCAAGTCTCTCGTTTGCAAGTCGACTGCTCTAACCACTGAGCTACAGAACTCCTAAATTCAATACAGAAACAATTCAATACAAAAACAAATTATAGAGAAGCCCTGTATATAAGAATCTTTAAAATAATTTTGTATTTAAAACAAAATCTTTTAACTTTGCTTTTCTTTGTACTTCACAGATTTCATCCCTTACCTTGAGGAGTAATGCTTTGGAGCAAATTACAGGGCCAGTATTTCTCCATTCATGTTCGTAAGTGTACAAGTTAAATAATGTTTGTGTGGTTTGTTTAATGATACTCTTGTTTTTTGGTCATACCGTGGCACTTATGTAAACTTTTAGAATCTGTGTAGCTGCTTTGTACTTGTATTGGGAGACCTACTTTTATATAAAACCTTATTTGAATGAGTATTTATTGCTCATGTATTCAGTCTACAAAATCACATGAAGAAGCCTGAAATTCCATCTTAATGATTGTATAGTTAATGACAGAATTTGGAGCACAACTGTCTTAAAATGCTGATGTAATTCAGTAGGCCTAATTTGTGGCGTAAAACATTCCATGCTCATGTTGTTAAAACTTTAATTGGCTCTCATAATGGAAGAGGTTAAAACCACTGTTATTTTACTCTATAAATTCCATTGTTTGACTTTTTCAAGACCACTGCTGATTTAAATCTTGAAAATGTCAAACAATGGAATTGGTATGTGTTGGCGTAAGCATGTTACTGTGGACCTACTTGGTTCAGGAACCAAGCTACTGAGACTGCCACAGAGGGTAAATTCTATTCTGACATTCAATTCTCATCTTGGAGTTGGATCAAATAGACCCAAAAGGGCAGTCGCACATTCAAATTCTCAAAAAAAATTGGCAAAGTTGCTTGTTGAATATGCCGTCCATTTTTCCCTTGTAGTTAGCAAACCCAGTCAAAAAAGGTCATTCCACCAGATCTACATCACCTCCTAAGGATTTGCTGAAGGTATTATTGAGTACTGTTTTCTTCAGATGACTTTTTGATGTCTTGCACATCTATGTTATTTGTGCTGCAGTTATTTTCCCATTCTGAAGAACATCCTGTTTGGTGAAAATTGTCATTATCGTTTACTGATTGAACAGATGGGTTTACAAATGTAATATCCGAGAAGCACTAAACTTGTAAACTCAACCACTCATTTTTCTTATAAGTGTTTTCAGTCACTATTTTATCATACTGAAATTTGCAAAGTTACCAGCTTCAGCATGGTTTCTTTGAAATCAGAATGACAGATTATTTTGTTACTTTATTATGTGCCAAGATTATGTAAGATTAGCTAATCTAACAACAGGTCATTGATACAATATTTTTTGAAGTGTTTGTTGTAGCTGCTGAGACCCTAGGCCCTTCCCTGTTGATTTCTAGCCTTCCTCAGCTTGAAAGTTTTGACATCTGCTGGTCTGGGACATGACTGAACAGCTGTCAGCAGCAGGATAGCTGCTTTCAGTAGCAGTTGGCTGGATGGCTGGGTGCCAGCTTGTACCATCTGTTCAGCTGACATTTTCTTCTAATTAACAGAGGGGTTAATTGTTCTGGCAGGCTCAATGTAGTGTCTAACATTACCCAAGGGAGATGTGTACAAGTACAGGAGTGGCAGGGAACTGGGATGGCGTAACTAACATGCTATTGTCAAACAATGGTTAACAGCAACTGATGGTTTTACTAGCTAGGCACTTGCAACAAGGTTGAACAATTTTTCTGATGAATTATGCCAGGCTGCTGTAATGATGTAGAAGGAATTGAGCTTAGAAAGGCAAAGACCACTGCCTCGAGGCAATTGTGAGGGAACAATTTGCATGTTATTACTGCATATTCATACCTAATTGTGTTAGGCTGTGCTAATATAGCAGAATGACAGTACAGAAAAAATCACACGTCAAATGTATTGCCAACAAAGCTATTGGGTTTCCCCTTTTCAGTACTAAACACTGAATGATCGTTTAGACACTCAGATGCACAAAATGACAGCAGTACCATTTGTCAGTCTGACAATATAATTTACAATGCTATGTTCTGTGTCGAGCTTTGTTTATGCTATTAGTTTTATGCAATATTCATGATGGTAATTTTTATGAGTGTGAAGTTCACAGTTATTATGAATAGGAAGTATTTCTATGTTACAATTGCCGTATATACCCAGAAATATATTTCTCCTTTTTTGTTTACAATACCCTTACATTTTTCATTATAATACCAACCAAATATAGTTCTGAATGTTTCATAATATGCAACAAAAATATATTAGCACCATTTCAAATGAAAGGCTTTAAGTATTTTTTACTGGGAAAGTAAAGGTAGAAATTGACTAAGTTCAATGCAGCTTATATATGACCTTGAGAATATTGGACTAATGGATCACTTTTCATTCTCTATTTTTCAAAACACAATACATAGTTTGGATTGATGATAAGGACTGTGTGCAAAATTTAAATTAATCAGCAGTATTCAGACTTCATTACCATTCTTCTAGATTGTGTTGACTAAAATTAAAGATATCACAAATTGCACAGCACATTCATAGAATTGCTGTTCCACACAAATTATTTTGATCTTATTTTATGTATTCTTTGTAGTAGAATTTGCTTATCAATTATGTGATGCCGGATATTTCTATGTTACTACACTGACTGCCAGAGCAATATCATATTTTAAGTCCACTTTCATTTAAGGTATATTTCTGTAACAAACTTCCACTTATTTTAGAAATGGATAGTCCTGAAATACAAGACAAGATATTTATTATATTTGCTTTTAAAACTTTTGTGATTATGCATGATATAACTAGCGTTTAACTGTGGTTGCTGTGAACTTTTGCATTGTATAATCCTAAGAACTTGTTTTAATTAATGTAACAAAATGATGTGAGCTTTATTTCTTACAAGTTAAATTGCATTGGTTGGTTTTGGATCACATAGTTCCCGGAGGCGACCACTGGCTCACATAGCCTGCTCTGCTATTTTAATCTCATTCCTCCATCTTTCTTTTCTAATTTTCATGTATTTTTCTAGTACTAGGACAAAATCAGAGGAGCTCACAAAAACGCACTTGGAAGCTTTAAAATCAGAACTGGTAGCAAGAGACCAAATGATTCAAAATGTCCAGGAGGAGCTAAATAAAGCATTGTGTGAAAAAGAAAGGAGTAGAGCTGAGGTATGCTTAATTCTCCCATTTGAAGGAAATTACTTAGATTAAGGAACTGCATAATTTATGATCTTCTTTATGCAATATGATCTTTCAGTTTATTGGAACTTAAAATTGATTTAAATTGTACGACTGTTTGCATTCATGACTGTTTTGTTTTTACTGCACATGTGTACATCTCTTCCGAAATCTCAAAATCTCTGAATGTTCAGCATTTTTATATAAAAAATGCAGGATTAGAATAATGCCACATTATCCTGCAGTGTATGTAACGGTAGCTAATTTTTTTGAATTTACTCATCAACACATTATAAGTTCATTTTACAAAGTTGGAAAACTAAATTATTTCCTTAAGTAATGCTGTTAAATACAATACTCTTTAATGCAAGAATAATAGATGAAGTATGCTAGAAAAAGCATTTGTTCACCACATAAGTAATTGTGATATTACTTTCTACAGTCAACATCTTAATGTACAGCTGTAATAATACGCTGTCCTGACATTTATTTTAAGCTACAAACTACAAAGCAAATGTCATCAGATGGCATCTCTTATAGTGAATGAGTTAAGCAATGGATGTGTATTTGATATAAAGATGTTATTGAAGGTGGTAGCAATTTTAAAGGCATTACATTTTAATTAAAATGACTATAAATAGCATCTGGTTAAGCAATTATTAAAACTCATTACTTAGCAAAGCATCATCAAGCAGCACAAAACCTTGTCATGTTCAATATTTTGAAATGAAAGCTCTCCTCTCAAAGAAATTAGTGCTCTGAGATGCTACCCTGTGTGAAGGGTGTAATATAAATGCAAGTTATTGAAATAACCTACTTAATATACATTTCTCAAATGAAGCCCCCACATGCTCCCTCGATTCCATCCCTACCCTGTTCCTGGTCTCCTCTTTTCCACCTTCTTGCCCCTCTGCTAACAGACATCATCAACCTCTCTTTGTCCACCAACATACAGTTCCCATCCCCTTCAAAGTGGCTGTCATCACCTCCATCCTCAAGAAAACCTTCCCTCGATCCATGCCTGTTCTCTAACGCTGCTTTCTTCTCCAAGATACTAGAAGGAGTTGTTGCTCCTCAGCTTTGCTCCTTCTTCTCCCTGCTCTCCCTGCAGGAACGCCTCCAAACTGGATTCCCCGATGCTCACAGTACAGCGACTGCTCTAGTTAAAGTCTGTGGCCATGTCTCTCTGCTTTCTCGTCCTTGATTTCTCTGCAAACTTCGACACTCTCGACCGTTCTCTTCTCCACCGCCTTTCCTCTCAGCTCTACCTTCACCCGTCCTTGCCCTGTTTCATTTTTACCTATCCCAACGTCTCCACTCTGTATCTGGCAACAGCTTCTCCTCTCGCCCAACACCCACCATTGCATGCGGTGTTCCTCAAGGCTCTATCCTCGTTTGTCTCCTCTGAGTGGAACCCATCCCATGAAATGGCACTGAAATTCTGTAATGTGGAATTACAGTGGCAGCACTGACATTTTTGAGCCCAACTTTTGTGACAAAGTATGTTTGAAAGGGGTGAATGGATGCCCCTTCCAACTTTGGAATAGTTGGAAATTTAAAACACATCCAATTTTAAAATGTTAAAGCTTCCAACTTTACAAATCAGACAGATGAGTAAAGCATGACGTTACACCGTAGAGTTACTATTGAGACCTGGTGAGTTTGTACCATCCTGTACCCCGATCAAATCTAAATGTTTGCAAAATATGAAGGAATAAAATCTTCAGTAAAAATCTATAAAGCATTTCAGCTTTTTATTTCAATAGTGACAATCAGAGACAGTGTCAAGGATGCCATATTGAATAAAATGTATGCACAATGAGTGTCAGAATTTTCAATTTACTGATATGGCACATTAAATAATTTATTACATCACAGGATAATTTTAAATTAAGAGTGGCATTTTCTTAATTTTTAACAATTTCAAATCCATGAGATTGGTAGTCCAATTCTCTTCCTCTTAAGAGTATTTTGGCATGAAATTCTATCTGCCAGATGACTTTTACAATGGGGTTGGAAAAGCACTTGTCAGAAATGGCACAGCAGTCTAGAAATAGTGAAAGTGCCCCAGTATCTAAATTGCATTTTCTCTAGGGAGCCCCATTTATGTTGCGCTGAAGCGCAATAATTTGTTTCAAGACAATCTGCGAGGAGTCACTTATGATGTTTTTTTCCCTCTGAGTGCTCTTTCGATCCCAATGTATGGTTAGAATTTTAAAAATATAGTAGCATAAAAATCCTATACCGAGTACCAAGAGGAATATTGCCTCCTTTCATACAACCATGAATATTAACTGACTATGGTAGATGTTACTCCCCAGGCTTTGCTAATTCAAGTCTGCTGCATGTCTCCTATCCCCTGTCCTCCCTATGTCTTTGGCCCACCTTTGGTGGGCAAACTTTCAGTTGCCTTACCACCCTCACCACCAAAACTCTCTGGAGCTTCCTCCTAAAGTTGTTCAAACCTCTTCTAAAAATCTATCTCTTTGACTGCATTTCCAGTCATCCCCTTTCTCCTCACCCTACTGGAGCTCACCCTCCATCTGCGTAAATAATTTGATCACTCAATCCATGACTATTTGTGGGATACTGCTGTGAGTAATTGGCTGCCCACAAAATATACAGTCAATTCATTTTGCAGTACATTCTCTGAAGCGCTTTGAGACGTGTTGAAGATGTGATAAGGCGCTATATCAAATATCAAATGCAAGTATTATGAAGCTCTTCTTTATACTATATGAAAGGTGCTATAAAGTGCAGGTTATACATTGGAAGAAAAATAATGTGACTCAAGAAATCTGGTGTAAATTAGATTAGTATTCGGTGCTTCAGGTGGATGATAATGTACCCTAAAAATAGTTTAAAGAGTTACCAACAGTGTATCAATTCATTACCTTACATTAATACCCAACACCCTTTAATATTCATTGCAGACAGGTGTGGAATTTACTGAAAACTGTTGCAATGTGCCATGAGATTAGTTGGGATTATAATAGTTAGGAGTCTTTACGACGTAAACTGACACCGACCGGATAGTGGAGTATTTAAAATCCAAAAACAGTTTTTGTACACTAGGGAGGAGTCTGAATACACAAGGTTAACACTTTTTATATGTTTACACTACTGGAATTCAAACAATATGGTTTGCAGTAGTAAAACTGCAGTGGCAATCCTAATTTATATTTACAGTTCCTAATCACATAGGTTGAGGAGAGTTCGGAACAAGTGTAATTTTGGTTATGTGATCTATATAAGGCGCTATATCAAATGCAAGTACATATTATTTCATAACTTAAATACCCAGAGATAATCCTGAATCGATTCTCAATACCTGCATTTAGACTTCAATGATGTGCTGCCAAAACTACCTTCTCAGTGCAGTTTACATAGACATGCTCCAATGTGTTCGCTCAAACCAATATTATACTTTTTGCTGCAAAATTTGTGCTCGTTCTCTGAAGAAAGTGCCATTTAATCCTTTGTTATGATAACGTTTATCAGGCTGCTAATAAATTGTACTGTTGCAAAATCTGCACTAATTGGAAATGAGCTCCATTGTGATCATGTGTGGATATCAAGTGTTTGAATATACATGTCTCTATCTGTCTGTCTGTGTCTCTGTGTATGACTAATCCTGTGCTTACCTAGATTGGATCACTTCAATTTGTGCTACTACTTTACAGCTCTACTCAAGTAATATTGTAAACATGGTAATCATGCACATAAAGTTACATTTTTTGCTAACATCACAGCCTGAGTTCTATCCAATGTGAATAGATACAGTACAACTTACAACACACTTTAAATTTATAGAGCGTCTTTCACGTTGGGAGGACGTTTCAAAGCGCTTGACGAGCTGGGCATCTGAGCTAGGGGTAGAAATCGATGGGGGTGGAGAGGGGGAAGATGGGGAAAGTATATTTTGAGAACTCTGGAGTTCCTCTGACTCACTTCCCCCTTGAACGAGGAAGGAGTTAGTCAGAGGAACTTCGTAATTGAGTTCCAGAGAGCTGGGGCAGAATGTCTGAAAACCCACCTCCCTAATAGTTGGGTGAAAAGAGTGGGGACATGAAGCAGTCCAGTATTTGCTGAGCGAAGGGAACGGCCAAGTCCATGTAGTTGAAGCTGGGGAGCTGGGGTTGGGCAAGTCCATGGAGGAATTTGAATCTGAGAACTGTATGGACAGCAAATAAGTGCAGTTGTGCTGCATTTTACTATTGTTGCTTTATGATCTAATAAAAGGACCTAAGGATGAAAACCAAGGCAACATCACAATTACAGATTTTGAGAAGCCTCCTCTAGATCTTACACTGTTAAAAGACTAACTCTTTGATTAGAGACTGAAAACTCTTTACTTAGAATTAGATATTCCAACCCTTATTGTGTGCTTTATAAAGTTCTGTAGTTCCAATGTGTATAAGAAAATGCTGATTATGCTGTATTGGGATTACCAGAGATTATCTGATTGTTTGTTTGAAATTGTTTTGAATCTCATTACAATGTGAATATTGTAAAGGATCAATTGAAGATATTTGATCCCTTGAATGGTTTGATGGAACCATTTTATCTTGTGAATGTTCTGTTAGGTGTTATGTGTGAGGTGAAGTGCAGCTTCCAAGGCCAAGTGTCAAACTGATACGTGCGCACAGTAATTACTGTTCCCGAGTCTTTTCTCCAGTGATTCACAGACTGCTGCAGTCACGGAAAGGTGTGCTGCTTTATATAATTCTGTTGGTTGGGGGCATCATCTAATCAGAACTACAAAAGGGACAAGTGGAATGTATAGACTCACAAAATCAGAGACACCTGGACGTTAGGAATGGTAGAGCAGGGCTGAATTATCTTTTCAATTATGCCATGGGATGTTTAACATCCACCTGAACAGGCAGCCCTGGTTTAATTGAACCCTGAAGGATGTTATCTCTTGACAATGCAATGTTCTCCTGGCACTGTATTGGAGTGTCATTCTAGATTTTGAGCTCAAAGTCCTGATTTGGGGCATGAGCCCACAACCTTGTGGCTCAGAAGCAAGAGTGCTACCAACTGAGCTAGACTGACACTTAGCAGGGCGCAAAGGAGATGGAGTGGGACTCGAGGGGCAGTATGCAAGCTATCAATCTGATTTGAGCATCTGGTTTCCTTCTTTGCCTTGTGGGATCAACCTCCCTGTACTGTCTTTTGTCTATTATACTTTTCTACATTATATAAACCTCAACTCAATGATCTCAAAGGAGATAATTTCTAAACAGGTTCAATTTATTGATTGCTCCACTGTCTTTTACTTTGATGATGAACATCTCTCTAGGGCAGATTGACCTAAATGTTATGGATCCAGTTCTTTTAGAATCAGATCCTTAACTTAACTAGATAATATCTCCCTAGGTATACATCACATTGGTGATTTAAGCCCTGAAAAGGATTGGATTTCTTTCTGCTTATTCTCCTGGCAATAGAGGTGCACAAATTCATAGCCAAACACAAGGCATGGTTGGACCTCTTTTCTTCTTACCAATTTTGTTTGAGTGTTGCATGTACTTAAGTGTAACAAACAACAACAACAACTTGCACTTATATAGCGCCCTCCATGCAGGGGCGGCATCTCAGAGCCTTAAAAAGTAGAAACAAAGACAGGTGAGAATTTGTTATGAGCTGCACTTGAACCATCCAGGCCAAAGTACATGAAACCTATATTGGCAAGATCCTTTGCTTATTTTTGGTGGGAAGGCTCAAGTCAAATACAACAACTTGAAGTAAAAGATATACTGTGTTTATGCCCAGTAACATTCATTTCATTTGATTAATATTGCATCTTTACACTGCTAGCTGAGTGCATTGTTTTGCTACTTGTCCTGATAGATAAAGTGATGCAACTCAGAAACATCTTGAATCTGAGATCTTGACTTAGATTAATACCGACAGGAGAGATGATGCAATGACATATAGGCTAGCCTCCGAATGCAATAGAATCTAAGAGATCCAGTGCAAAACAATACACCCAGTACCACCAGCTCTACTACTCATTTCATCTAAATGTTGGGAGAGGCTGGCTTCAGGAGTGTAATTGAACAATTAAACTAGTGCTGTCCATATCTTCAGGCCTTCTGTTTAAGCATTCTGCAAGCTACTAAGTCTATGAGAGCCTTAATTGCTTTACCTCTTCAACTTGGTCTTCTAGATGTGTATTGTTTTGTGTATTATCCTCTGTATCTGAGGCCCCATATCCCTTCTAATCACCAAATGGAGTCCTGTAGCTCAGTGGTTAGAACACTCGCCTTGCAAGCGAGACACCTGGGTTCAATTCCAGGCAGGGTGAAACCTTGGGCAAGTTTCCTTACTCCACATGCCTAATAATAATCGCTCCAAAACCAAACAATAATAAACTGGTCATTTTCAATCCACAACTGTTTGTGGGACACTGCTGTGCGCAATCGGCTGCTGCTTCTCGCCCAAAAATATACAGTCAATTCAATTTACAGCATATTCTGTGAAGCGCTTTGAGACGTCTAGAAGATGTGAAAAGCGCTATATCAAATGCAAGGATTATTATTATTAAATAATATCCAACAACAACAGTTTACATTTATATTTATATTTATCATGCTGGGTAGCGTCCTGGAGCACTTATCCATGGAATGTTGGTCATTCTGGATAGATAATGGGCGATGCCTGTAATTTGAGCTACAGCTGACACCGGCCTGCTGCACATTCCTGGACCTCATGCCTTCATTCACCACACCCCTAATGTCTGGACCTCCGTGCCTCACTCCTTCCACCTCACCCTCTCTTTTTTTAAAACCTACTTTAAGACCTACCTATGGTCGCCTTCCCCTCTCCCCATCCCTTGCTCGTAGTCAAATCACTGTGCCGCTCTCCATGCCACTATCCTTCATAAAGGGTACTATGTAAAAGCAAGTTGTTGTTTTGCTATACGAGTGGTCTAGAAGATGTAACTTGTTTTGAAAATTTTCTGATGTATGGCTTCATTGTAGTTTCTGCTCACTAATCAGCCAACTGAGTTGGAGTTGATGAGCTTTGGATTGTGAGATCGATTCAGATGAGGAAGGCACTTCTTCTTGATCTCATTTGATCTCATCCTTTGTTCCATCACATAATTGAGCTGTTTTGTTTTTTAATGTATCCGATGCTCTGGCCTCAACCACCCTTCCTGTTGACGTGTTTCATCTGTTAATTAACCTTTAGGTAAATAAATATTTCCCAATGTCTATCCTAAAATTGCTCTTGGCAACCCTAAATCTGAGTCCTCTTGTTTGCTGTCTTGATGCTTCTGAATGTATTATTCTGAAGGTACTTTCACAATCCCATTTAAAATCTTGCCTATCTCTATAAGGTCCCCTCTGAGACAGAAGAGCCCTAGCTTGTTTAATCATTGCTAATAGCTCATGGCTCAAACGCTGGGCATCATTCTCATGACTCTTCTCTTCATTGCCTCTCCAGGACTAGTTTACACCTTCCTGTCAATTGTGCTACTTAGTGATGAATTTCGACAACATTGCAGACCAGGTTAAATCACTTAATGTAGTCGGGATTCCTGAACCACATGTTGTCAAATATGGAACAGACTGCCTCAGTGAACAGGATCTGATATTTGGGACACATCAGATGAGCATGGTTACTTACCAGACTTAATATACTAACTACTTGTGCAGCAAAATAACATCTGTAAATGCATATACGATGACTGCTGCATTGTTTCATTTGCAGTGCGATTACTACTTTTTTTAAAATGTGTTACAATACAATACAAAATTACACTTGTAGAGCGCCTTTCACATCAGGAAGGCGTCTGGAGGATTTAGGGATTAGGACCCAGGTAGGGGAGTTGGGATCAGGAAGGGTGGAGAGCAGAGAGGGTAGGAGGGTGGCCGAAGGCATGGTCGAAGAGGAGGGTCTTGAGGGAAGCCTTGAAGGCGTCAAGGGAGGGAGCGAGGCAAAGGGAATATGGGATGGAGTTCCAGAGAGTGGAGGCAGAGAGGCTGAAGGCCCGACCGCCAATGGGGCGGGCCGGGCGGGGGACATGGAGCAGGCCGGAGCCTGCTGAGTTGAGGGAGCGGACAAATTGATAAGGGGTTAGCAGTTTAGAGAGGTAGGAGGGGGCAAGGCCATGGAGGGCCTTGAAGGTGAGGACGAGAATTTTGAACTTGATAGTCTGAGGGATGGGCAGCCAGTGGAGCCGGGTGAGGGTGGGTGTGATGGGGTCACGGAGAAGAGATGGGAAGGCCGACAGGTAGGGAGTTGGCATAGTTGAGCTTAGATGTAATTGAATAATTAATACATTTTATAGTGCCTAGCTTCTGTGGTTATTCTACTTTTTTCCAATGATAGTTATACAATGCAAATTTACATTCACATGGCACTTTTGGAGGATGTCCCAAGATGCTTAAGAATCTTGGCTTGGCACCTGAGCTGGAGGTCTGAACGGTGGTGGGGGGAGGGGGGTAGGGAGGGGAAAATTGATCGAGAGGGGTCAATCCTGAAGCATAGTTATGATGTTCAGGTGTGGATTACCTTTTTCCCAATTTATGTGATGATTGACTTTCAGCCCAAAGATACACAATTCACAGTAGATAGAACCCATAGTTACTATATTTTTGAATCTGTGATTACATAAAATATCTTTTAAATCTGTTAAATCTAATTGGAAGATATTGGCAGTACTGGCTGTGTGCTTTCTAGCACTTGGATTCATCTTATGCAGTTGGCTTTCTAGTGATAACTGTAAATAGAGTTGATGTAAATTGCAGTTGAATATCTGATTCAGTCAGTCCAGGTTTGCCACGAACTAATCAAGAAACCTGCAATTGTGTTCCCATTGTTATGTGGCAGGATCTTTAAGATCTTTTAAAAACCAACAGGACATTATTGTGAATTAGTGAGAAAACTGGAATGTAGCGCTTTGGGACCCTACCCCGCATGAAGGGCACTGTATAAATGCAAGTTGTTGTTGTATGTAACCTATATTCACTATACAAATGGAAATGTACTTATATTGTATTATTTTCTCTGATTTTTGCATTTCAGCAAACCAGCAACAAAAAGAAATTTCAAGCACAACAAGAGATGATTAAACAGCTGCAGGAAGAGGTAGCAGTCAAGGAAGCAGAAAATAACAAACATTTACAAAGCAATAGAAATCTTCAAGAAAAAATTAAAATGTTGACACAGAAGGTAATGATTTGGATAAGAATCTTCCCTAATGTCTGTGTGTTTGTCATCTGCATATTTATACAGTATGTCTGTCTTAACATTATCAGGCTGTTTAGCCAGCTTGTCTGTAATTAAGTCATTATGTACATGTATCAGTGTATTACTGTTTTATTTCATATCCAAGGGTACACAAAAGTAACACACACACCAACCTTCGCATACAAATGCAAGGATTATTATTATATACAAGAATATTTTAAATATTTAACAGTTTTTTAATGGCAGTTCAAAGTTGCCTTTTTTAACCTTGCTAGCTGAAACGTTCTGAAGAAAATGCCCACCATTCGAAAAGAGAAGTCAATGAAGCACGATCAGGAACTGACAGTGCAAGAGCTGATGAAAGTCTTAGATGTCATTTAACAATGAATCCACTTCAATCTTCATTTGGTGGATGACATTGTTTTGTTCTACCAAGACTAGCTCAAGAAAGCATTGTAATAGTTAATCAAATACACAACTTCACAATTATTTTCCTTGAACAAGCTATACAAACTTCACCTCTAACAGGCTTAATAATAGAATTATTGGACTATCACTCTCTTTTTGACTTAATTTCTTTCACAGTTTATAATTGATTAATGTTCCCATGTTCTCTGCAGATGAATTATTTATCACCCATAAAACCCTTGGCTTGCTAATTGTTTAATTTTAGAGAACGTAAGTGTGCTGGCAAAATGTGAGTTGTCGTGTTCAGTGGTACATCAAATTTAAACACTCCACTGATGCGTGGGGAGGAGACAGTTGAAGTTCATCAGCTGCTATTTGTATTTCTATTAAAGTACTTTTAGTGAGGCAGAAATTATATCAAAAGATGAGAGAGAATGCTAGAACCCTTTGATTAACAGCTTGTGATTTTGTATGTTTGATTAATGCAACTTTTTAACAAATCTGACTCTCTGAAGAAGTAATTTTCATTAAAGATGGGACAACCAAAAATATCTAAAGGTACCACAGAAAAACACTTCTTCATAATAATAATAATAATAGGCATGATTAAGTTGTAATTCTGATTTTAAAAACGTAAAATCAGGTACACAAAGGTACTTGTCTGGTGCATCTGATTTTTTTTAAAAAAATTGCCTGATATTGCATGGCCAGTTGATAATAGCAAAGTAAAATGTGCAGTTGGAGCAGATAAAGAAGCCGTAAAATGTAGCAGCTACAGACTTTTAGTATGCTTTGCTCATTAAATGTACCTTGGTAATGATATGGCAAAAGATCCAGTTCAATGATTGAAAGCTGCCAGATTACCTATCTAATTTTTAAATTGAATATCAAAAAAGCTAATGATCTTATGATAAAGATCAATATTTCTGGTTAAAGTAATTTAAGCGTAAAGTGTAAGGTACTCTTCCCACTTCCTTTCCACAACAAATAGGTATTCAAAAATGCAATCAAAATCAGGCATAGGGTACTCATGCATTTAATTTGCTTGTGTTCCCCATGGAGACATTCCATTTCTGATCTTCACACATATCTGAGAGCTATTCCTCTGATGATTACTGGGTCCCTAGGAAAGCTCAAAATTCTGACATGGGTCCCACTCTGCACATTGGGCTGTAACTGAATTTTGAAGCCATACAGATTGTTATTCAGGATTGGTTTGGATGGAAATCTGGATGATTTTCTGTTTTGCTTTTTCAGAAGTTGTTGTGGTCTTTGCCCATCTTTCATGTTAGAGTGAGGTGATGAAGATCATAGAACCACAGAAAGCCTCACTGAAGATTGGAAGTATATAAATTAATTATGCAGTTTTTATGAGCAGCTATTGAGCAACTTTAATAATAAAAACGATATTTTAAAATGAAAAATGTAATAAAGCAAATTAAGAAGTAGTAATGCTCCAATGTTTGTAGTTGATTTGTTGGTTATCTAGCACAATAGCACCTCATGTGGTTGTGTATGGTATAACTGCAATATAAATTTTTGACTACATATGTAAATTAATTTGTGTTGAGAGAAGTGAATTCAAAAATTATAAAATTGCTATTATAGTATTTGAATTATAATCTGTTTAGCATAATATGCACATTCAATATAATCTCTACTGTGAATATTACTTGCATACAATATTTCTGAAGAATCTTGAGATTACAGCATCATTTATTGGCTAGTATTTAGGGAACAGAAATATGCATTATGTTAATAAGCTTATCATAGCAATGTGTTAGTGATTGTTTGCTTGGAAATAGTCTAGAGTGTCCCAGGAAACAAGGCTGCTGAGATTTTTAGTGTGATATAATAATCCTTGTATTTTCATCCTTGCAATATCTTTATGATTAAATAAGATTGAACCGTATTAAAGGTTTTCTAGAAAAAAAATCAATGAGAGGAATGGACATACTGTTTTTAGAGAGAACCACTGAGTTCTGCTGGGATCCAATACTTCAAGCTACTGTGTGTAACAACTTGTTATGATGGTTTGTTGGGGTTTTAGGAAGACAATGTTGACACATCAAGGCTGTGAAGTAGTTTTGTTTGTTGCTTTCTAGCTGGAACTAACAAAATTGACCATGGATGCATGCTGATGTGAAACGCCCTATACAAATTTAATTTGTTGTTGTTGTATTCTCTTTCTCTCAATCCACAAAGGGACTGTATGAAAAAGAGGGGAAATGAATGGTGTATATGGCAAAAATAACAAGGGGAAAATTCATTGTTTAATTATTGACAGAGCCTATGATCATAAATGGTAAATACACAAAAAATCAGGTAATAAGGTTTTTCTGAGTGTGAGAGCAGTTACTGAAGAAATGTTAGCACAAATTAAAGAAATTTGGTATTCCAGTTGCTAAATTTATCAAAATAATACTTGCAGTAAAACGTTGCTTTTTTAGTTTATTTAGTGAATAAATATTGTTTAACGCTTTCTTATTATGGTCCATGGTGTCCATTTGGAGTTAAAATATTATTCATAAGTGCAATCTTGTGATGCAGCACAGTTGTAAATTGGTGGTGGTGTGTCCTTTTGCTTGGAGGTCCAAGTGTTTGTATCTGTGATCCCTCACAAGGTTAGTGCTTCATCTCTTTGGAGAGGCCAACAACAGATGGGCTGTTTCTTCCAAAAAGCTGCAGAGAATTAGGAGGGAATATCTGCTCAGTGCACTTTTTAACTGTTTAGCGCCCTCATAGCTGGCTGTTCTCTGGATGCCATTCTGAAGGCGAATGTTCCCTTGAAGTTCTATTTTAAAAGATAACCTCTAAGACCACAAACATTGCCTTGCTGTTTTACTGAAATGTCCTTGCTAATTATATATTAATAATAATATCATAATAATCCTTGCATTTGATATAATGCCTTATCCTGTCTTCAGAACATCTAAAAGTGCTTCACAGGATTTAATGTAAAGTGACGTGACTGTATTTGTAGACAAACACAGCAGCCAATGTGTGCACAACAGTATCCCACAAATGGCCATGAAATGAATGAATGACCAATTTTGTATGGAGGATTCTTGGCCAGGACACCAGGAGAAACTCTCTTATGCACTCTAACAAGTTTACGTGACTTTAAGTACCTATTTCCAAACGTTGTATGAAGAGCAATATGCTATAAATGAATCAATATTTACTTACAGAATTCTGTCATAATTTTCTTTGTAGAAAAAGTTATCTATTCAGATTAATAGGCTATTCAGCTCATTCCTGACAGTTGGATTTTGCTGGGGCAGATTAGAAGTTATATTTGGCTATATAACAACACTTCAAACCAAATCTTTGTGTGAAGCACTTTGAGGGATTTCAGTTGGAGACTTGCAAATCAAACTCAAGTACTGTATTTACAAAACCAACAACTTTTGATTCATCACATTTAACTTTAAAAATACTTTTTAAAATGAAAATATCTAAATAACATTAGATATTTTACAAACTTATTTTAATAATATTTACCAATCTCCCCTCATCCCTCTTGTCAAATACTGAGATTTTCCAAACCGTCTCCACCAACATTCTGCTCAAAGGAATTGACATATTTTTGAAAGAATTTTTCTTTTTACTTGTTTACCAAATAATGAGCTATTTTATAGCCCCAACTGACTTGCGTGTTTGAATTTGTTCTGGCATCTTGAATGTGTCCTTAATTGATCTTAACTCCACTCAAACTATGGATATGCCTTAAGGCAGTCAAGTTTTTCCCCATTCACTGAATATATAATAAGTATTTTATAAAGAAACAAAGTACAGTGAGATTATATAAATATTAAATTATTGAATCCAGTCCAGTAAAACTTCGCTTCCAAAAAATAAATGCAGGTCAGGTGATAAATTGTCAAAGAAGTGGTCATGCTCAGGGTGTTATTTAACTTCACTGTGCTTAATTTCTTGCTGATTTCTCTCTCAGAATGTTGGATTGCTCTCTGTACCTTTTGGTTCACCAATGGCATTGCAACATGCTGGGTTGAACATGGAAGTCACCTCAACTGCATATATTGGCTTGGTATAGTAAGTATTATGACAACAGAATATCATTAGTTGCTGAGATAATCGCACCACATTTAAAACTTAATTAGTACACATTTGGAAACAAGTTAGATGAAGTAATGTTGGAGAAACTATGAAACAGCAAGACTTAAGGATCTGATGTTCGATTCAGCAAGCATCTCTTGCTTTCTCTAATTTGTAAATTAACAAGCATTTCATGGAAAGCAAGCAGGAGGTAATGATGAAATGCACAGCTGCCATAAATCTGTAACCAGAACAATTGGTATATGCACTGGTGCTATCAGAATTAAAAATGTAAGAATTTTTAGGAAGCGGAGAAAGCTATTATACCCAACAAGCACATCTCCTTTTAATAGTTCTCAGCTGAACACACCTGCTTCTCACGGTGTCTCTTAATTTCTTCATGCTCTAGAAATGTAGCTTATTACAACAGAAGTAAGCGTAGAATGCATAATGACAATTCTTGTGTGAAACCCATTGCATTCAAAATCTAATTACAATTATCCATCATAGTTGTAATTCCTCCTTCCTCCCCAGCTCATCAACAACTTCTCACTTCGGGACTTTGAATTTAAATAATTCAAATAATTGGATTGATACTCCAATGCAATGTTGGGGTGCATTGTATTGTTGAGGGCTCCTTGGTTTGGATGAGATGTTAAACCGGGGACCCATCTGCCTGTTTGGGTGGACATTAAAGATCCTATGGTACTACTTGAAAAGAAAAGGGAGTTTCTCCTGGTATTCTGGCCAACAAACCCTGGATAAAATTGGTTGTTCACTTTATGTCCCTTTGTTGGACATTGCAATGCACAAATTGGCTGCTGCGTTCACTTACACAGTCACTATACTTTACAGTAAATCTTGTAAAGTGCTTTGAAACATTTCCCTGACATGAGCGTCACTATATTAAATGCAAGGATTATTTTACTTACTATTATTGGAACATTCAATTGTATACCACTTTATGCATTGGGTCGCCACACCTTCATTATTTTTGTATCAGAGATCACAAAAGTAAACTTTTAAAGGGTTTCCCATGAATGAGTGGTCGTGCCCCTTCCTCCCCCACCCCCTTTTTGTAAATGCAAAGACAAAAAAAAAGCGGTGTTGCATTCCAAGTATCTCCTCTAAACCCCTGTATTCAGTGCTAATCCATCAGTTTTATAGGTAATATAGTGAGAAAGAAAAAGGTGAGAGACAGAATGAGGGGGGAGAGTAAATGGGGCTGACACATACAATCCTCAATTTGGATTTATGCTTGTGGTCTCGATATTAAGTCAGAGTTAAACCCTCAGTGCTGAAACAAAATCTATTGATGTTGTCTGGGGAGCTGCCTGGGAGGAGTTGTGATATTATGATGGCGTGAAATTAATATTGTAGTAGTCAATTTTTGTTCTTTAAAGAAGATAAGTATGGTCAGGTGCGATTGATGATCCGTACTTATTCATTCATTGCTTCATTTTTATAAAAAAATTGAAAATATTCATAATTCATTCATTTGGTTCATTGAGCAGTGGAGTAGATGTGCTGGGGTGACAAAAGCCATGAGGGTCTCTAAGGATTGGTGTTGCTTTTTATTGGTGACAGTGGAATCAGTCGCTGATTGCAGACTGCCTTTTTTGGACTTCAGAATATTTGGTATGCAAAAACTGCATTTAATATGCACTTTAAGTTTTATGCATTGAAACATAATTCTGTTTTAAATATATTTCTCATGCCGTTAGTAGCATAATGAGATCAATGTTTGTTTGAATTAACCAAGTATTTGCATAAAAAGATACCATCACTATGATTTTTAAAAAAAAACATGTCATAACGCTCACTCACTCCACACATGACAGCTACCATGTTACTGCATTTTCATGTTAAATATTTGATGATTGCCTCTCTAAATCCAACCGTTTCATAGCCCAGAGGGATTAATTTCCTTAAAGCATGTGTAGCTCACAGGGGAAGACGGATTATTTGGTTATATTGCTGCACCCGTAAAAGACCTTAGATTATTTATGCACCAACACAATATTTCTAATGAATTATGAGAATGTAACCTTAATGGATACCTGAGAATGAGTTACAAGGCTTTAAACTACTTGCAGGAGAAACCGATCTTAACCGCGAAAGCAAAAATTCAGTTGTTTGTATCTACCATCTGATCCCTGAGTATATTGTTTAAATCTTAAAATAAACTTCTGAAGATCCTGGGTTTCTTTGTTTGTGAGAGTGAACCACCATCTTAGTACTGTTGCATGATGTTCAGACAAAGCTATTGTACTGCTTGGTGATATCAGTATTGCAGGTTTGTCAGAAATGTTTCAGTGGATTGCATATGTATTGAGTGGTATTGTTGCTGGCGTTGAGCATAGATTATTGGTTCAGATATTACACACTATTTCATAGCTAACGACCTTACAACTTTCTTGCTTTTGAGGTTTTTTTCAGTATCTTGCTGTAAACCTGTAATAAGACTTCCCTGGAGAGGGGCAACAATAGTTGGGCGAATTTGTCCTTTTTTTTCTTTTATTTCTATATTCGTTGGAGAAGTGCCTTTTTCAATGCTTTGGGGAAGAGCAGGAACTTGTCATGTTGGGAATTGTAAGCACAGGTTAGTTAGAAAACAAGCAAACATCAAATACATGTTTTTGTTGTATAACTGATATATAAAACCTCACACCTTTACTGAGAAATTAAATTGAAAACTACGAGAGAATTGATCAAATCATTGAACAAACCAGTAATGCAAATTTAATTTAAATTGTGCTTTATTGCAGTACGTAGTTAATAGTCTCATCTGTCAATGTAAATGCTTTTGATGTAACGCTGAGTAACACTAGTCTGCTGCATCCACAGACTATTTCCAATATTCCTTTCTTCAGTATATATTGTGATATTCTTGGGGGAAAAAAGAGATTTAGATACGTATTCAGTATGAAAAAACAACCAATTTCTGAGTTGAAAGAAATATTGTTATGTCACCCAACTGAGGGTTGTCCATTGGCAGGTCACTCTCACTTGACCTTGCACGCATGGAGTAGGTTCCTCACCATGGTAACCTTGGTCTTCAGACTTTCAAACAGTAAATCATTTCAACCTTCCCCATGTAATACTTTTATTGGCTGTGCAATTGAAATGTCATGCTTCACGAACAGAAAAGCTAGTAATTTCTTACGGGTGATTAAACCACCTCTATAATGTATGAGCATGGATGGAACTCTAATACTGCTGGTCAAAATAAGCTTCAATTTTAGCTTCAATTCTTTTCTTAAAATCATTTTACAGTCTTGTTTTCTAGGCAGCCAATGTTTTCATATACTGTGTTTGCTTAGCATTCCATCAGAGTGCCAGAGCTAGAATTTTGTTTTTTAAAGATAGACTCATCTAAAGTTTATAGAAACCCACAATGACCATTAACAGCAAGCAAATTTACTTCCAAGGCAAAACATTTGGTAAATGTGTAAAGAAAATAGCTGGCAATATATCACAGCTTTCCTAACTTGACAATAAAACTGAAAAGCTGGTATTGATGAAATATTTTTGCTTTATATGCAAAAAAAATCTGTATTACCATATAATTGAACAGCGTCACTGAGATCTTACTGTCTTTGTTGTATTAATAATAATTAGGTGAAAATCCTAGTAGGATTTCTGCAAAAGCTATTATGTATTCTCTTTGTACTTGGTTTTGAACATGTCCAAAAAATATTTTAAGAAAACGATTAACTGAACAGATTATATTGTTTTTTAAAACTCTTAATGGATGACATATTGAGAATCAAATAATTCTTTATTCTACTTAGATATTAAGCACACAATTTTTATACTTCAACACATCATGATGCAAAATGCTATTTAATATTTTTGCAAGGCTTGACTTGCAGGTACAACAAAAAAAATGCTAATTCCTCATAACTATCCATGTAGTTTGCCCCTAAGCTTTGCAACAATTCAAGTTTTTTAGTGTTGAATTTAACAGTGCATGCTTTTTAAAATAGAATATAAAGTAAAATTATAATTACTACGGAATTACTAACCTAGTCCACAAGAATCCAGTATTTATACTGTACGTGAGCCTCCATCCCTTCTAATCCCCTCTCCCGTATCCCTCAACTCCCTTCTACCTAAAAGTTCCTCTTAAATCCATTCATGCGTTCTGCTTCTGGGAGTGGTTTCCACGTTCTCACTATCCTCTGTTAAAAGAAATTCCATTTTGTAATTTTAAACATCTCTAACAAGTTCCTTCTCCATTGTTCTCTAGAGAGAAAAGCTCTAATGTGTCCAATCTTTCTTGATAGCTACACAGTAAAACTTGCATAAGTCTTATCTTTATAAATCGTATAATTGCCTACAGGCACCCGAGTCTCATTCAGTTTTCCATGAAAAATACTTAGATTTCTTCTCACTGGTCATATTTATCAACTCCTAACTCATAACGCTGCTCCCTTATCTTCCATTACTCTCACACTTGCCAGCTGAATTGAATTGTAGGAAATGATGGCCGAACCTATTAAAGCATTCACACTTGCCAACTGGCTCATTGAATTATGGGAAGTGTAGTCTTGATCCGTCATTGCACCGACTGCAGGGATAAACTATTGCAAGCGCACTTACCGGCTGCATTGAATTCGCATGCGCAGTGAAGATTATGGATTAAATAGTTTTTTTAATATGATTTACACAAGTTTTCCTGCAACTCGGACTTTGCATAAGTCATATTAAATGTCAACTGATGGGACTTATGTGAGTTTTATTGTCATCACATCTCTGGTAAAACCCTAGTAAATCTGCAATGCACTCTCCATTGCTATAATATCCTTCCTGTAATACAGTAACCAGAACTGCATGAAAATGTGGTGTAACCAAGGTTTTGTATGAATTTTACAATATTTTCTTACTTTTATACTCTTTCTCAGTGCAAAAACGCCAAGATTTTTATTTGCGTTTTTTATGGTCTCGTCTACCTGTTCCACTACCTTTAGAGTTTTATTATTATGAATTCCTCAATCTCTTTGCTCCTGTACCATCTTGGACGAGAGACAACTTTCTTCAGCTCAACGTGCGAAAAACCGAGGCCCTCCTGATTGGCTCGCGTCAGCGCCTCCGCACCTCAGGCGCTGACAGCATCAGCATCCAAGGCTGCACTCTCCACCTCTCAAAGCCAGTCAGGAACCTCGGTGTTTTGTTCGACCCTGAGCTGTCCTTTCTCCCTCACATCCGCACCACAACTGGCACCGCCTTCTATCACCTCCGGAACATCGCCAGACTACGGCACTACCTCACCCCTCACACTGCTGAAACCCTGGTCCACGCCTTTGTCACCTCAAGGCTGGACTATGGGAACTCTCTCCTCGCCGGCCTTCCCGCCACCTCCCTCCACAAGCTGCAGGTCATTCAGAACTCTGCAGCTCGTGTACTGTCCCGCACCAGGCTTCGGGACCACATCACTCCCACCCTCGCTCGCCTCCACTGGCTCCCCATCCCCCAGAGGATTGATTTCAAGATCCTCACCTATAAGGCCATTCACGGCCTTGCTCCCTCCTACCTCTCCGACCTACTATCCCCCTACCTACCTGCCCGTACCCTCCGTTCTTCCGGCTCCGGTCTGCTCCACGTCCCCCGCCCCAATCGCCCTACCATCGGTGGTCGGGCCTTCAGCCTCTCAGCCCCGAGGCTCTGGAACTCCATCCCCCAGTGCCTTCGCCTTGCTTCCCCCCTCTCCTCCTTCAAGGCCGGTCTCAAAACCTTTCTCTTTGACCGAGCCTTCAGCTCCCCTCTCGACTCTCTTCCCCCTCCTCGCTCCCTCCCTTCCCTCCCCTCACCCTGACCATTTCCCCTCCTCGCTCCCTCCCTCCCCTCCTCGCTCCCTCCCTTCCCTCCCTCACCCTGACCATTTCCCCCCTGCTCGGGTCATGACCCAACTGTGCAGCGCCTTGGGACGTCCTCCTGACGTGAAAGACGCTTTATAAATGGAATCTTGTTGTTGTTGTTGTTATGTCATCTGCCATCTATCCACCCATTCTCTAAGTCTGTTTGACTTGCTGTATAATTTTGCAGTGCTCTTTATTAATAACCATACCCACCATTTTGATGTCATCAACACACAACATTAGAGTCCAAATAATTTATATACATGTTGAGCAGTAGCAGTTGGATCCCAGCCACAATAACAACAATTTGCATTTATATAGCGCTCTTCATGCAGGGTAGCACCCAGAGTGCTTTGGTCAATCACTCTTTCAAGCATTTCTGGGTTAGAAACACTTGTACCTTTCTGCACTGGAAGTGACATCATTGGTGATTTGACAACTCAGAAGTGTCAAATCATGTGGTGGCCATTTTTTGAACAGATCCGTAAATAACAGAGTCTCATTTTATGGACCCAAAAGTGTTATAATGAGTCATTCTATATATTTTATTAATGGTACCCTTCTGTTGTTGCTTTATCTTTTATGCTTGGCCTTTGCTACTTTTTACTCGTATCCTTCAATTCTCTTGGTTAATATTATTGTATGTAGTTTTCTTTGTGCCCTCTTTATTAATCTAAATTATTTTATTTTTCTAATCTAAAGTGGCTTAACCCTTAATGAATTAAGTTCTATTCCCAGTTCTATTCCACTGCTTGTCTGTTTAGGACTTTTTCGATCTTCCAGCTCTGTCCTCTAGTTCTGTATCCTTGGAGTCAGCTCAGAAACAAAAGATTATATTATATTGTATTTAAGTCTGTTTCCAGATATTTGCTTTTCGATCAGTTTAGGGATACAAATGTTACTAAATAATTGCATATACAGTGTCACAAAGACTGACAACACAAACTTTAAATGACCTGCATGCTAACTTTAAAGATATCAGTCTTTCTTTTGAAATGAAATAGAAGTTGGAATTTGAATATGAGCATTTTAATAGACCAGAGCAATGTAACATGCAAATCAAGTGCTACAGGTTTTCAGTGTAATGATTGCTTTTGTGAAGTCGACAGCAGTAATAATAAATAATAATAATCCTTGCATTTGATATCACGCCTTATCACGTCTTTGAGCCGTCTCAAAGCGCTTCACAGAATATATTGTAAAGTGCACTGACTGTCTATTTTGTCGGAGAAACATGGCAGCCAATTGCACACAGCAGTGTCCTTCCTGCAAACAGTTGTGGATTGAGTTACCAATTTTTTTTGAAGTAATTATTACCCCAGGAAAAGCGATCTGCCAATCGAATAACAACCGGGTTCCGACTTAAATTCTAGATCTAGGATATTGAGATAAGGCTCCTTGTACCAATGTTTTCTTTCAATGAAATGTTATAATAGTACTGTAAAAATACTCACATGAATGCACTCGATTTGAAAACACAGTCACTTCTTCCCTTTTTTTCATACATCTATACATCTTGTCCTCTTCTATTACTACTTTTTGTTCTTGTTTACATTTATGTTTTTCCATAATGTGACCTATATATCTGCAGATATACTCTACAACATATTTCCACATCCAGGTTAATTTTGGAATATGAGCATAAACTGAGTTTTTAAGTACAAAATGACAGCAAATGAGTAGATTGCTATGCAAAATGACTATGTGATCAAGATAGTATAATTGCTCTACTGATATGATTTAGTGCAGCTCACAATTATATCTGTTGTCAAAAACAATTTTTATCTTTAAAAAAGATCATTTTTTAAGAGGGAGGGAGAACCACAGTATGAGCAAATACCAAGCTCTAATGTTGAAAAACTTGCAGGATTATTGAGAAATAAGTGATGGCATAAACAACCTTCAGGAAGGCATAAAATGTGGTTAATATATCTTGTTTAACTGTAGCAGCAAACAAAGTTAATTTACCAACATGAACATTATTCTAATACATTTCCTCTAACTTGTAAACGGGCAATGTATGGATAAAATTGACCTTGCGTTAAAATATTTAAGCCAGAATTTAAATACAATTAATAAAAATGTGCAGAAATCGATCATGCTTGTAATGTTTACAACTTGCTTTAATTGCGTAAAATACCATTTGTCAGCTTTATGTTTTATTGACAAATTTTATCGATTTATTTGATTTTGGCTTTGTCTTGTCTCTGGTACATAAAATTCACATACAGTGTTCAAATGGGAAATGGTTGTATTGATTTCCTTAACTTCAGCTGAAATGCTAAAGATTTTTGGATAAGCTTTCTCATTACTTAAGCCAAAATCAATACGAAAGAGCTTCTTTTAATGAAAGAGCAGTCTGAACACCTACTGCAGAAATGGAGTCCTGTTCATCCTTTGCCTTAGGTATCGATCATCTAGGTTGTTTTACTGATGTCCAATTGGTTGACATTGTGGTTTGGCTTTGTGTGTAAACTTGCAGCTTCAGAAAAGGGAAGACATGATCCAGAGACAGCAGAAGGAAATCCTTTCCCTGCAACAGGAAAAAGATGGGCTCTTTACGGAGGTATAGTAACTGAATCAACTCCAAGACAATCTCTGTTATGTGTTAACCTTTTATAGTATTAAATCATTGTAGTCAAAATGTGAGGTAATAACTACTCACTTAACAATAATGAATAATTGTTTGCATGGACCGCATACTAGTAGAAGAGAAATTAAACAACTGCCTTTAATATGGATTGACTGAGTTCTCGGACTATATGTGCCCTAAGACTGTTTCTTTTAAGTACTCATTTTAGATTTTAAGAAATCAGGAATTGACACTAAGTCTTTCAAAGGACATTCACAGTTTCTTAGCGAAAGTGCACAAACAATATTTATGCATTTGTGCACAAACAATATTTAGGTTGCTGTGGCTATTTGATCATTTGTTGGATTTCCTTTCAGTTTCAAGCACAGAAGCATGAGATTTGCCAGTTTCAAACAGAACAGAAAAATAAGGAGTATGAAGCTCAACACAGAATGGCTCATCATGAACAGCTACAAAATGAGCTAGATATTGCTTGCAAGTTGCATGAGCAGGCCCAACATAAGGTACTCAATATAGATATCATTAACTGTTCTGTAATATATAAATTACCTAATTACACCTTAGGTTAATTAAGTGAAAAAGACTTATTGATGTGTGGTTGGATATGAGCGTCATGTTACAATGTTTTAAAATTTATTGTTTTTCAAGGTAACTTAATGGTCCATTCATGCACAATTCCTAATTGCAAAACCCAGCTGCTACCTAATCTTATGTGTGGACAGAATAATATATATCTACAAATCTATTGTAAATTATGATCTATAGTTTCAGAACAATTTTTGCTTTCTCTGTTTTATTTCAAACAAACAGTATGCCAGGATGGTACCAGGAATGAGGGACTTCAGTTATCAGGAGACACTAGAGAAGCTAGGATTATTCTCCTTGGAGCAGAGAAGGTTAAGAGGAGAGTTAATAGAAGTTTTCAAAATTATCAGGGGATTTGATAGGGTGAACAATTTTAAATCGGTGTCCTCGGGTTACCGACCCACCCACTATTCTACTGGCGGGTGGGTCGGTAACCCGAGATCACCGATTTAAAATAGTTGTTAAAGGAAACAGAGGGGAGGTGAGGAACATTTTTTTTACACAGTGAGTTGTTTGGATCTGGAATGCATTGCCTGAAAGGGTGGTGGAAGCCGATTTGATAAGAGCCTTTAAGAGAGAAGTAGATAATTATTTGGGGAGGACAAGTTTGCAGGGCTAAGGGGAGAGAGGGGGGAGTGGGATTGAATTCAATAGCTCTTTTCAAAGAGCCGGCACAGACACGATGGGCCAAATGGCCTTCTTCTGTGCTGCATAATTCTATGACTGTATAACATGCATTGGTCCTCAGAACTCATTAGTGAACGGATTAGGTACTTTTTAATATTTGTGGGGCTCAGAATGAAGCTAGTATTCTAATTATAAGCTATGAATTAACCCTTGTTGATAGAGTTGGGTGCCTTGCTATTTTATCCCTATTTCAATGCTGGTGCAACGGGGTCAAATCTATCCAGATTTTTTTTAATGTTTGTGCTATATTGCTGAAACTACTGCTCAGCATATGGGTTTGATTCAACGATGTTACCAGAAGCATGGTTGTGGGAGATCCCTGTGAATTCCAGGTGGAATGTACCAGTCTGAGGGATTGTTTATCCTGCAGTAATACTGCTTTAATACGGTTTGAGACAAAACAACGAGCAGCTGTGAAAAGTTATGATTTGAGATCATGAGTGAGATTTACTCAAAATTTCACTGCCGTTTAGTTCACATATGAAAAATCATCTCACAAGGTTACAAAACCCCATTCATTATACTTCCAGAATACCAACATGCTGCAACATCGAGGTTTTTTTTAGACGACCTGATGAGTATTGGCATCAACAGGTCTTTATTCATAACCCATTCCAGCTGCTAATTTTGTACGTAAATAAATCCTTCTGTATGTCTGTTTTAAATATGCCCTTTGCAACCTCAGTCTTACCTTACGTTACCTGAAAGTATTATTTTGGGTTAATTTTCAGTATCCTATTGAGCATCTTATAAACCTTAATATTGTCTTTATCTGAGATGTCTAAGCAAAATATTTGTTGAAGTAGTTTTGATGATAGTATCTGTTACTTTGAACTCCAAAAATACCTCGGACCGAAAGTAGGAAATTTATTGTATCCCAATTAAATGTTTCTTAAAAATGCAGTTGAAATGAAATCAGGTACACGAAAATGCAAAACCTTTTACAGCAGACAGCATATTGTCTTCATTGAAGTGGAGTTTTTATACTGTAATGAGGTCTGTGTTCTTGCTAGCTTGAATGCTAGTCAAATATCTTTCTTCCTTGGAGAGATAGCATTAAAACTTATTCTCTTCTCGATATACTATTAACCTAGACAGACTTTTTTGTTTCATTGTCTAATGCTGTACGCAGTCTGTTTTTGTGAGGTTTGCCTCAGCAATCTCTGACTTGCATGTAGTCCTAGTTTAATTGTTCCATACAAGTAAAGTAGAATAGAACATCAAACATAACAACGGTATTGAATGGCTGTAATACAGAAAACTTTCTCCAGATGACTGATTTATAAGAGGATAATTCCCATTGACTTCCATTAATTGTTGTTTGGATTTATCGTTTGTTGCCACAACAGTCAGATCGTCATCTATAGAGGTTACCTTAAGTATTGATTTCTCAGTATGTATTGAAGAATATTAAATATCATCCAGCTTTGTAGAAGTTGCTGATTTAATTTCATTTCAATATTCTTGCATTCCTAAGTTTTTTATATATACGGTGTGAATGTATATGTGTGTGTATATATATACATACATACACACATTTATATACACACACATATATATATGCACACACACACAGTGTAATGCGCTTTAGCTGGACGCCGGTTAAACTTGGATGACGGATAAATTGGAACAAAATGCCCAGCCCAAATCATTTGTATTCTGACCTGTTGTAAATATACCTGTTAATTCAGATGAAAATCTGTTTATTCCGGGCAAAATGCTGCACTGATCACTGCTGGATGTACTCACTCAAGCCTTCTGTGGTGTCCAGTGCCTTCATTCAGCCATGAAGGACTCTGGGATGTAGATGGGAGGTGTCAAATGCAATTGACAGCGGACTCCAGCCATTCACAAGCAACTGGAGTTGGGCTGTCAATCAGTGAAGGGGCGGAGGCACAAGGGAGGGAATGGAAGGAGTCAAATCAGAATTGACAGCTGAGTCGCTTGTGATTGGGTGGAGCTCATCGATTCTCAAGCGGCTGTACGCTGTCAATCATCTCAGGCCTCCACTAATTGGTCCCCTTCCCGATGAATGGGAACAGCAGTGGGAGGGAGGAGGCTCCTCTGCTGGGCAGGAAAGCCCTGCACTGTATTTTGCGGCCAAACAAAGTAAATATATTTTACTGAATTCTGTGAGAATGTTTTTAACAGGTACGTTTAACTGATTAGTTAACATTGCTTTAAGTGAAACAACATTCTTACATATTATATAATAATAATAATAATCCTTGCATTTGATATAGCGCTTTTCATGTCGGGAGGACGTCCCAAAGCGCTTCACAGGACACACTGTAAAGTGAATTGACTGTATATTTGTGAGTGAACACGGCAGCCAATTGCACACAGCAATGTCCCACAAACAGTCGTAGATTGAAAATGACCAATTTTTATTATTGGTTTTGGTTTTGGAGGGATTATTATTAGGCTCTGTGTGGAGTAAGGAAACTTGCCCAAGGTTTGGCCCTGCCTGAAATTGAACTCAGGTCTCTCACTTGCAAAGCGAGTGCTCTTACCACTGAGCTACAGGACTCCACAATATATGGGAATGGTATATCGTCTAACCTTGGACACCTCTTAAATCGGACAAAATGTCCATCCCCTATGCCTCCGCTTTAACCGGCTTCCACTAAATATGTGTGTGTGTATATATATATACACTGTATATGATATAACTTGTTTGCAAAGAATGAATTGTTATAAATAATTAAGCCATTACTTAATTAAGATTACTTGCGTAATCTTGTCCAGCATCGGTCATAAATTGAATCAATTCTTAGTTTTATATCTAGGTCTGAATACAGTTATTATTGGTGCCAGTTGAGTGATCAGTCCAACCTGTTTCTTATCCTCTATCAGTGCAGGGATAGTTACTTTGTCTCCATCCTTATTGCCTATAAAACTGACCAAAGCAGTCATAACACATTTTATTCCCACTGTTTGTTGTGTTATCCTCTCTGCCCATACATTAAGCTTTTGATCCTGAAGGTCTATTTACTATATTCTTTAAGAGAAACTGAGAATCAATAACAAGTATTAGGAGCTAACTAACCAAATAACCAGGAGCTAAACTACAACAACAACAAAATTATATTTGTATAGCACCTTTCATGTCTGGAGGACATCCCAAGGTGCTGGACAGGCAGTGTAAGCAACTCTGAACTTGCATCTGACCTTGCTGTTTAATAAATCCCTCCTTCTCCCAGCTCACCTTTACTCCTTGTTAGAAATTTAGTTGAGAAAATACTTGTCTTTGTGGAAATGTTACCATTTTGGATTCTCAAAGGCTCTGATCTCTCTACCACTTTGTTCTTTACCCACCCAACTAACCTTATTCATTCTTTTGTGATGATACCATTCTGCATCTGTGCAGATTCAGATAAAGTCCCCTCAGCACAAGCATCCTTCATTACTCTCACTTTGCAACTGCTGAATTATTAAACTTTGATGTCCTTGACGTCCGTTATGCCCTTCAAAAGGGGTGGTCAATATTGTGTTTCTTTCAACTCTTCAAGAAAGGGGGGAAATGTTCCTCCTTTTAGTTGTAATGACTATTAAAAGAGAAATTGGGCGATAAATTGGCCCAACTAGTGAACACTGGAAAGTCTTAAGAATCCTTAGAGCAGTCTAGTGCTGCCCAAGGTTCGCTAAATTTAAAGCACCAATCAGGAAAAGGCAATCATGCAGCACGAAATGGTCTCCTAATGTTCAGTTAATGAGGTCATCAGTGCAGAGAGAGGGTGATTTAAGGGGGATGTGGGGGCAGACATATCGGCCTTATTAATTTTTGACTCAGCTCAATTCGCCTCCATCGGGAAAACCACAAAACTGGTACTGAGTACTGTTAAAGGGAAAATTGAGAGGTGAATGTTAAAAGGACCCCATAAATAATGATTTTGTGGTGAAATTCTTGAGTTTGTGTAGTAATTGATTGGGAAGGTCAAGGCTCCTGGTGGCAGGCTCCTGCTGCTGTTGCTGCTGACTTTGCTGTCAAGCCTTTAGTTAATATTGTGCTAGCTTTATTGTGGATTTCCAAATATATTAATAGAGATTTCCATCTGATAATTTTACTGCTATCCTCACTAAACTTTACTCACCACAATTGAGCTGGACTGTGTGTAGCTAAATAAATGCAAGACAGATAGTTCTCTTTTATACGCTTCGTTGCCTAACCAAAAGCCATGGAGTGTACTGTAAAATACCAATCCAAACCGAGCCAACTTGGGACAAATGGCACCATCTCCAGCACTGATTGACTATTTCTAAACCAAGTTGCTTTGCAAATTGAAGGCAATATTTGGAAAGCTTGTTTTGTCATGAATATGTTCTAATCACGAAACATCTATTGCATGGAGAATTATTTTTGGTCATCATATGTGGAAACACATCACCATACTTAGTAGCATACAAATGAAACTGAGAGTTCCATGCATCCCACCTATACATAGCAAATTCCAGAGAAATTTCTTGAAATCAAATGCAGACGCATCCTATTCACCTAATTCCAAAACGTATTAGGTACAGGTTAGCAAGAGACAGGCTTCGGGACCCCAGAGTGTGCATTGGTGTTCTGCATAGTTTAACCAACCAAAACCTCATGGCTTGCCATTAAGAGCACTGCCTGGCAAGCTTACCTGCTTGTACAGTTCGGATCACTACCCATTAGGGCTTTAGCTTGCAGGGTTAACGGGAGCCTAGTGGAAATATCCGCCAAGAAGATTCCCTGTCCCCAGTGACTGGTCTGCCCTTCCAACTCCTACTGTTGGCTGTGCTGGGCCAACCGTGCCTAGCTCTTGAACAGAAAACTGTTCATCAAGTCACCTCCGAAGTAAATTAAACTGCACAACAGCAACTTGCATTTATATGAACCCTTCATGTGGGGTACAGTTTATAAATGCAAAATGTTGCACTGTCCTGGTGAAACTACATATACCTGCTGTAAAATAGAGTAAAAATTATAGATTGCTACAATGGAGGTTTCTGTGACTCCTGTTTGTGCATGCAAGAGAGTATAACCAGAGATCTGTTCTATTTCCAGACATAAACTCTATGTGCAAATAAATAGACATGGAATTTAAAATGTGCCAGAAAACAGATTAATGTATATTACGCGCCAAATGGCCTACATTCCTGTTCGAATGTTCCAAGGTTTGAGGTGCAATGTTTAAGTAAATCGCATTTTTTGCAGTTCCCTAACTAAATGTCAACACTCTGCAATACTGAACTATATTACAGAACTTTTCTAACTGCTGAGCCATCACTATGATGCTATGACATCACAAATCATGACAAAGCAGCATATGGTTGGAAAGACCCAAATTGAACTCCAACTTATTGCTTTGTACTGCAGCTGATGCACAACAGAAGTGAGAGGAACTATCTCCTTGAGCTGCTTTCAAATTATATTTGATTCATTAATTCATACCAATAATGCTAGCTTTAAACTGCATTTGTACAATAGATTGTTTCAGATTGATATGAAAACAATGTTGCCTTAACGCGAGATTGTAAGTACAACTAACCTATACAAAACTGGGATCCTATGAAGATCATATTATTTAATGGGTACTGTTGGATAATATTAATCCTTACATTTGAAATCGCTTATTTCACTTTGAGAGGACATTTTGAAGAGCTTCACAGAATACACTGTGAAGTGCTGAGACTGTGTTTTGTGAGTGAATGTGGCAGCCAATTTTGCACACAGCAATATTCCATAAACAGCCATGAAGAGAATTGACAGTTTTATTGGGGGATTGTTGGCCAATAAAAATTCCCATCTCTTTTGAAATAATGCCATGGGATCTTGAATGTCCACCTGAGCAGACAGACGGGGCCTCGGTTTAACGTCTTATCCGAAGGACTTCCCCTCCAACAATGCAGCACACCCCAACACTGCAATGGAGTATCATCTTAAACTATACGAGTGCCATGTCCCATCATGTGGCTTGAACTCGCAACCTTCTGACTCGGAGGAAAAAGTGTTACCGACTGAGCCAGACTAACACACATTAAGGCAACTTTATAAAAATATAATTTAGCCTATCTAGCTCAACCTATCTAGAATTTTTTTCAAGACCTATTCTGTCAAACTGCAAAACACTTTTCTATTTTCAAATCTAAAATTTGGGCCATTTCCTGATGTATGGGGGTCCATATCAAATGTGGTATAGAGTTTTGCGAATAGTGATTGGAAAATGCATCTCAAAAACTAAACTCAAAAAGTGACCCTGTCACTGAATAAATATTTGTAATCATGCAGATTTCCTCTGCAGAGCTACGGTATGTATTTGATATTTCTTTGAAATAAAAAAAAGTGATGGCACAAACATAATACGGTGAATAAGTACTGAGGCAATGATGATTAAGAAAGTCACTCAGATTCCAAAAAATGCTGCAGAAAGCAGAGTCTATACATTCTTTTGAAGGGGATTTTCATAGATGCTAGATGTGAAGGAATATTGAAAAGTATGGGGAGCATCTGCAACAGTCTGCATTTTCAGAACGTATGTAAATAAATATGTATGTTCATGCACAGAGGTGGTATGGAAAATCTCCTTGGTGTAAATGTAGCGCTGAGGATACATGCTTGTTGAAGTCAGTGAGATTGCTTTTATCCAAAGTATTGTTGGTGGTTGATATGTAGTTCAACAGAAACTTTGAGGAAATGATCTGTTGAGCCAAGACTTCAAAATATTTAAAAGTACTTTGTACTGGTACTTTTTTCTTAGCGATTTTCAGCCATACACCAATGTCTTCTCAATCTTTTATCACAATCAGATCAAACTTCCTCCTCATAACTTTAATGATCTCGTTAATTGAAAAAAACATGTTGTCTCTTAGCGTATAGAAGTACTAACTTCCTGCATTGTTCCTATTCGTGTTCAGTGACACATTTTTCCTGTTTATATCTTATCTTTTCAGAGTTTTCACAGCCCTTTTTAAACACACCCATCCCTTTTTGCGGCTTCTATTCCTGAAACCATTGGTTTTCGAAACTTGACACTGAGCATTCATTTCTTTCCTTTAATGCACTTCTTTCTTCTCTGCAGCCTTATCCTGTCTACATTGGATGTCCATATACCATGCACTTTCCAGGCACCACTGAATAGTGACGAGGAGTGTGAAGCTGGCTGATTTTTGCTTTCCCCTTCTCTTATCTCCCCCAACGAGGTTGAGAGCCTTATTGTTCTAGTAGCCTTTTCAGCATTGGGAACCCATTTTTTTCTTCAGTACCTACTATTTGGTCTTGTTAGGATATGAGGTCTGCTTAAAATTCAGTTTCAGGATATCAATAATCAGGAAAATATCTGAAAACATTTCTGGAGTGGGGAATGATCACTGCATCCTTATAAGTTGAAGATGTTCACTGTCCTACTGTTGCCTGGAGGTATTGCCATTTTCCAGGTGGACATCATGTCCACTTTTCAAAATGTTTTTTTGTTACCTCCTGGTGTACCTCCTTGGTCTGTTTGGAAGGACAGAACTTTAATGCTGCTGTATTCTAAGCTAGCCTGAAGATGTGGGTATTGAAAGGCCATTATTTTGTATTATATTATATTTCTTGTTAGTGTGTGAAGGCTGAATGAATAAGGAAGAATGATAGATTATGCACTTTAGCTAGTCTTTCCAATTGTTTTAATTCATTTCAGTCTCCGTGCGATGCCCTCTCCTGGCCATCCTCTTGTCTCTCTGTCTGATCTGATGTGGTTTGAATTGTGGTTCATTGGTTTCATTTTCCTTAAAAGTATCTTGTATTAGATTTGTACACACTTTTATGTTTTATTGCATTGTAAGAAATATTTTGCATATCACCTGTATATTTATTGATAATACTAGTTGAATAGTCTTATTGGACTGGAATTTACTCACTCTCACCATGCTTCAGTGAAGTGAAAGACCTGTTAAAAGAGGCATAAATGAACAGAGCTGGGGAGGAGTGAGGAAACAGAACAGATTTGAAAATTT